>NC_084739.1:12747849-12807849 GCF_033978785.1 Entelurus aequoreus
TCATGTATTATTTGTGTAAGACCACAGCTATCAATTATGGTTTGGAGCGCCACGCACTGAGGGTCCGATGGTATATATATATCATATATATATATATATGATATATATGATATATATGATATATATGTATGTATATATATGTATACATATATGTGTATGTATATATATATGTGTATGTGTATGTATGTATGTATGTATATATATATATATATGTATGTGTGTGTATATATATATATATATATATATATATATATGTATACAGGTATATGTGCGTGTATACATGATATATATATGATATATTATATATGATATATATGTATGTATATATATATGTATACATATATGTGTATGTATATATATATATGTGTATATGTATGTATGTATGTATGTATGTATGTATGTATATATATGTGTATATATATGTATGTATGTATATATATATATATAATGTATGTCTATATATGTATATATATATATATGTATGTGTGTGTATATATATATATATATATATATATATATATATATATATATATATATATATATATATATATACAGGTATATATATATATATATATATATATACAGGTATATATATACAGGTATATGTGTGTGTATACATGATATATATATGATATATATGTATGTATATATATGTATACATATATGTGTATGTATATATATATGTGTATATGTATGTATGTATGTGTATGTATGTATGTATATATATATATGTGTATATGTGTATATGTATGTATGTATATATATATGTATGTATGTATGTATGTATGTATGTATGTGTATATATATATATATATATATATATATATATATATATATATATATATATATATATATATATATATATATATATATGCAGTATGTGAGGAGAATCACTAATGATGTGTCCAGGTTGCACAGTGAGGTGTATTATGAAACTGATCGAGTATGGCATCACCATTGACCTCCAGGAAGAGACTGGATGACAACCCCGAAAGAGTGGTGACAACTGGAGAGACAGTTGACAGCTCGGAAAGACGGCAACCGGGGCAGGGAGAGGTAGCATCCCAAGCTGCAGCTCCCGCAAGGGAGCACCCATATAACACTGCGAAAAACCCTGAAGACACATAAGACCAAGATAGGCTGCCTGAGGAAACCCGTGGTGTGCAACGCACAGGGCCAGTACCTCGTACGGCATCTGATGAGACGGAGGAGGACCCAGGCCCGGACACTCCCCACAGTGCCTGGAACCTCCAAGCACCACCGGCGCAACCCCGGGGTAGAGTGGAGTAGTGGAGCACTACCTGGACACAAGTCGAGGGACTGATCACCCTCGGCTGGGTCGCCCTGGATAGGGTGTTTGATTAAGACCCGAAACACCCTATGACTCCGGGAGAATCACTGATGATGTGTCCAGGTTGCACCGTGAGGTCTATTATGAAACCTGTATATGTATATACAGTATATGTATATGTGTGTATATATATGTATATGTGTATGTATATACGTATATATATATGTATATAGATTATCGTTATACTTGCACACTATTTAAATTACGTCTCCCCGCAGTCATCCTCTTCTGTTCTTCTTTCAACGCAACTTGTCACACATTTTATCATTATTGTTATTATTATTATTATTATTATTATTATTATTATTATAAACAGCGGAATAGCTCATTTTTACACTTTTATGACTGAACATTCGGGCTTAACTGACTAGAAAGACCCTCCTTTCCTTGTATAAATCCATTCTGAATACTGAAAGAATATCGAAATGATGCGACACACACACACACACACACACACACACACACACACACACACACACACACACACACACACACACACACACACACACACACACACACACACACACACACACACACACACACACACACACACACACACACACACACATACATTATTGTATTTCTTACTTTGAGGCCTCCGAAAAATGCCTACCTCTTTAGGACCACCCTTTCTAGAAATATAAAATTTGTATTTACAACATTAATAATATGTACATACGATGCAAATATAAAAAGCTTGTTGTGAAAAATTTGTTGGAATTTCGCAGGATAAACTTAGAATTTTGGCAGTATTATAATTAAAGTCGTCATCTTATTCTACGCAAGTCAACATTTTACAAGAAAAACTGAACATTTGTGCAATATTATGATAAAAGTTGGAACTTTACTCAATGACGGTCGCAATTATACGAGAAAAGCTTAACATTTTGCCAATTTTATGAAAAGAGGCAAAATTTTGCTCGACGAAAGTCACAATTTTATAAGAAAACTTAAAAATGTTGGCAATATAATAATAATCGGAATTGTACTTGGCAAAATTATGACAAAAGTCATAATTTAATTCAGAAAATGTCATTATTTTACAAGAACAATAAAAAAATTGGCAATATTGTGATAAAAGACATAATTTTATATGACAATTATATGACCATTTTGCATTAAAAAGTAATAATTTTTGCATATAAAAAAAAAAGTAATAATTTTATGAGAAAATATTGCAACATTACAGAAACAGAAATAATATGAGAAATTGTTCCCAGTTTTATAAGAAAAAGGTCGACACATTGTGAGAGACTGCTTTTAGTTCATTTGTATTTTTGTATTTTTCGTTTGTAATTGGTTTTTTAACTTTATTATTTACTGTCATGTTCTGTGGTCTGGATTATGTTTTGTTATTTTTTGTTAGTTTTTGGACTCTTTTAGTTCCTGTTTGCGCTTCCTTGTTTGTTTTGTCACCATGACGACTCATTAGTTTTCACCTAAATCATGTTTTTACCTGCACGTCTTGTCCAGAGTAGTCCGTTTGCGTCCTGGGAGAACAATCCTCGCAGTAAACTGGGTAAAACTCCACGTTCTGACATTTACTTCATGTTATTACAGTAGGTCTCTATATACATATTTAATTATTTTTTTTATAAATTTGGGCCAAAGGGGGCGCATTTCAATTTCTTACACACACTTGTTATTTCATATGTTGACCAGAGGGGGCGCACTTTTAAAACCGACACAGTCAATTTGAAAAATCCTTCCTTTTTGAGACCACCCTCATTTTGATAGATTTCACCACTAGGGGTGCAAATGAGACATTCTCTATTAGATGCCATGGTTTTCCGTATTGGGACCATGATTTATGTCCCTCATATGGAAGCTACTTTTCCTTGTTGATGTCTCAAGAAGGGTAGAAATACAACCACACACACACACACACACACACACACACACACACACACACACACACACACACACACACACACACACACATGGGAAAAGGCAATTTCAGGCTCCATCGACAAGAACACTTGTCTGTAGTTCACGCTCTCCCTCGGGTGTGTGTGTGTGTGTGTGTGTGTGTGTGTGTGTGTGTGTGTGTGTGTGTGTGTGTGTGTGTGTGTGTGTGTGTGTGTGTGTGTGTGTGTGTGTGTGTGTGTGTGTGTGTGTGTGTTGGGGAGATTTCCGCTGACTTTGCACCGTTTTCCACCGCGTGCCATGACATCTCATCTATTAGAAACATTCAATTACTGATATGCATCATCATCATCATCATTGCATTGTCATAACATTAATGGAGTATCTTATTAGGACCATGTTGGACAGTTTTATGATGAAAAAAATGTCTTGTTTCCTGCCAAGAACTAGATCTTCTCTTTATGAAAGATGTATTTCCTCATAAAGCACAGTGTGTAAAGTATATTGTATTAAATACTGTTTTTCCAGTCTGTGAAATAAAAAATAAAAGAATCTCAAGATATTCCTAGTGAAATTTTAACTTCAATGGCGCCCTGTGTGAGACCCCTCCTTTAATCATCGCACTGTGAGTGTATGTATGTATATATATATATGTATGTATGTATATATGTATGTATGTTTATATATGTGTATGTATGTATGTTTATATGTGTGTATGTATGTATGTATGTTTTAGGGCTGCAACAACTAATCGATTAAAATAGATTACCGGTATTAAAATAGCTGCCGGTTAATTTAGTCATCGATTCGTTGGATCTATGCTATGCGCATGCGCAGTTTTTGTTTATTTATTTTTTTATTACATTTTTTTTATTTTTTTTAATAAACCTTTATTTATAAACTGCAACATTTACAAACAGCTGAGAAACAATAATCAAAATAAGTATGGTGCCAGTATGCTGTTTTTTTCCAATAAAATACTGGATACGATAGAAATGTAGTTTGTCTCTTTTATCCGATTATTAATCGAAGTAATATTCGACAGATTAATCGATTATCCATTTAATCGTTAGTTGCAGCCCTAGTATGTTTATATATGTGTGTGTATGTATGTATGTTTATATGTGTGTATGTATGTATGTATGTATGTATGTATGTATGTTTATATGTGTGTATGTATGTATGTATGTTTATATGTGTGTATGTATGTATGTATGTATGTATGTATGTATGTTTATATGTGTGTATGTATGTATGTATGTATGTATGTATGTATGTTTATATGTGTGTATGTATGTATGTTTATATTTGTGTATGTATGTATGCATGTATGTTTAAATGTGTGTATGTATATGTGTGTGTATGTGTGTAAGTGTGTATGTAAGAATGTGTGTGTGTATGTATGTATGTAAGAATGTGTGTATGTATGTATCAGAGGTGTGGACTCGAGTCACATGACTTGGACTCGAGTCATGAATTTGATGACTTTAGACTCGACTTGACAAAATGTAAAGAGACTTGCAACTCGACTTAGACTTTAACATCAATGACTTGTGACTTCACTTGCACTTGAGCCTTTTGACTTGACATGACTTGCTACTTTCCCCAAAACCCAAAGATTCAAAAGTTATTCAGGAGCGCTCCGTATCTTTCATTGTGTACTTGTGTGTGTCTGTCAGTTCAACATCCAATCAAATTAGATGCACGTTTTCATCCCACAGCATTCATCCAATCAAATTGCAGGACAACCAACGAAGAAGATCTGTCAAACAAACGCGCCAGTGAGGAAAAATTATGCCAAATATAGTTTCGTTCGGGTATTAAAACTACGTGTTGGTCAACAAAAAACGAATTGCAGTATGCAAAACATGCGGTTCGAAGATTACAGACGGAGACGCAACAACTTCCAACTTCGTTAGTCAGTCTTGTTTTCTGAAGTGTTCCTGAGCCCATGTGGTGATATCCTTTACACACCGATGTAGCTTTTTTACGTAGCACTGCCTAAGGCATCGAAGGTCCGTAATATCATCGCTTACGTGCAGTGATTTCCCCAGATTCTCTGAACCTTTTGATGATATTACGGAGCGTAGATGGTGAAATCCCTAAATTCCTTGCAATAGCTGGTTGAGAAATGTTGTTCTTAAACTGTTCAACAATTTGCTCACGCTTTTGTTGACAAAGTGGTGACCCTCGCCCCATCCTTGTTTGTGAATGACTGAGCATTTCATGGAATCTACTTTTATACCCAATCATGGCACCCACCTGTTCCCAATTTGCCTGCTCACCTGTGGGATGTTCCAAATAAGTGTTTGATGAGCATTCCTCAACTTTATCAGTATTTATTGCCACCTTTCCCAACTTCTTTGTTACGTGTTGCTGGCATCAAATTCTAAAGTTAATGATTATTTGCAACAACAAAAAAAAAGTTTATCAGTTTGATCATCAAATATGTTGACTTTGTAGCATATTCAACTGAATATGGGTCGAAAAGGATTTGCAAATCATTGTATTCCGTTTATATTTACATCTAACACAATTTCCCAACTCATATGGAAACGGGGTTTGTACATTCGAATTGTGAGTGACAGGCAAAATTCCCCTAAAAAAGTAAAGTTCCCCTTTAGTAAGTGTGTTGCTAAATGTGAACAAGTGTGTGAGTGTGACAGTGATGTGTTTAATACTGTTGCATACAGGATGGCGGCGCCATTCCAATGGATTAAAAACCGTGTGTGTGTGTGTGTGTGTGTGTGTGTGTGTGTGTGTGTGTGTGTGTACCTCCCAGTGGAGAAAGAACTGTAGGAGGCAGCAGAAAGGCTTTGACCCACTTTATGCTTGGCACATGCATATGCACAAAAAATTAACCACAAGTGAGAAATCGTATCATTCCTGGCTTTTATGAACAAGAACAGAAGGCTCAGCCCCAAAGAACTTTCTTCCAGCTGCTGGCGCCCTTCTTCTTACTCCTTCCCTCTTGTGGCAAACACAAATGTCTACCGTGATCCGGCACAGGCCGGCAGTTCTAATCATTTCTCAAGGCCGCGATGTAATAACGCCTTTAATATTTTTCATGCGCGGTGAAAAGCGGAGAGCAGCCTTGACTGGCCCCCCCCCCCTCCTGGTGAGAGCTGCAGCCTTCTGTTGCCTCCTGTGGGAGGTGGACCTTCACGCTCCCTGCCTTCGAAAGGTAAACAACGGTGAGAAATGCTTTCACACACAAAAAAAAAAAAAAAGATGCAAGCAGGGTCAGGAGGAAGAGGATGGATGAGACGCTCACTTTAAATTTGATATTCATACAGGGCTGGAGCTAACGATTATTTTGATAGTCGATTAGTGTCAGGTTCAAACACTGATGACATCTATTAATCAGACAATTCAGCTCATGAGGAGAACGCATGGAGCTGCACACTAAGTCACAGCCTCGCCCTACGCTCTAAGGTACAGCTCCCGCGTCCCTCTATTTATTCAGGAGTTCCACAGTCCGCCTCTAAAAGGAGTGGTCACACATATCATGCCAAAGCAGGTCCAGGACGCACAATACGTGACGGAATGTGCTGGGGGCCTTGTGATTTCGCCTCGTCTCCGCTTCGTCTGCGTGCTGTCGTCTTAGCTTCGTTGAGGTCCTTGAAGTCCTTGGCTGTTAGCGGGCTAAAACAAAGATAACATCTGCGGCTGAGGCCACCCCTCAGACAAGAAGTTTCGTCCTTGCACGGATACAAAAGTCTAACTTGAGCACAATAGCTAATAACTATAGCAACGGACTTTAAGCATACTAAAGTTGTGTGATAATATATATATACATGATTATTCTAACATTTAGTCAATGATTATCTTAACGATTAGTCGACTAATCGGATCATCAGAATCAGAAGTACTTTATTAATCTCCGATAGGAAATTAAGATTTTCAGCACAATCCCATTCAAGAGCAGACAAACATTACTGGGAGACAGAACAGGATCGCTGACGGGTCTGCCAACTTCCGGCGCCCCTTAAAAAAAAGGTGAGAAACAGGTAAACACTGGAGCAGGGGGGGGGTGTGGGTCTAAGTCTAACCCTGGGCCCCTGGAGATGGGGTCCAGAGGCTATGTCTACACTAAGCCGGTTAACCATACTTGCCAACCTTGAGACCTCCAAATTCGGGAGATGGAGGGGGGTTGATGTGTGGGGGGGCGGGGTTTGGTGGTAGCGGGGGTGTATATTGTAGCCCGGAAGAGTTAGGGCTGCAAGGGATTCTGGGTATTTGTTCTGTTGTGTTTATGTTGTGTTACGGTGCGGATGTTCTCCCGAAATGTGTTTGTCATTCTTGTTTGGTGTGGGTTCACAGTGTGGCGCATATTTGTAACAGTGTTAAAGTTATTTATACGGTCACCCTCAGTGTGACCTGTATGGCTGTTGACCAAGTATGCCTTGCATTCACTTGTGTGTGTCTGCAGAAGCCGCATACAACATGTGACTGGGCCGGCACGCTGTTTGTATGGAGAAAAAGCGGACACGACGACATGTTGTAGAGGACGTTAAAGGAGGTGCCATCACGGCACACCCTCAATATTGTTGTACGGGTGAAAATCGGGGGAAATTCGGGAGAATGGTTGCCCCGGGAGACTTTCGGGAGGGGCACTGAAATTCGGGAGTCTCCTGGAAAAATCGGGAGGGTTGGCAAGTATGCGGATAACCCCTTAAACCAGGGGTGTCCAAAGTGCGGCCCGGGGGCCAGTTTCGGCCCACCACTTGTTTTCTATTGGCACTCGGCAGATCGTAAAAATGTAATGAGTTCATTATTATCGAGACGTTATTAGTAATGCTGTCAAACCATACACTTTTAAAATCAGATTAATCAGACTTTTGAAATTGGATTAATCATGATTAATCTCAACTACTACTCGCTTGCATGAATTCATTTAACTTCACATTTAAATTGAACTAAAAAGGCCTCAATACTTGGTCACAAATGTAATTTCATTGTTAGAGTCCGTTTACGATAAAGGAGCAAAATAAACTGTGTGATTAATCTGCGTATTTACATGATTAATGCAATGTTTTTTGGGATCGATCGCATGAGGTAACTCGCTATTTGTGACAGCCTTTGTTAGACGACTCTTATTTTCTTTGTCACCTACAACACAAAGCTGACAGGGATGTTTTGTTCAGCTAGCTTAGCATATATTGACATATTATTGGCTTTTAGCATCTTTAGCGAACAAAATGTGTCAAAAATGGCCCCCGCAGCCTTCCATTGTACTGAATGCGGCCCTCGCCGGTTAAAGTTTGGACACCCCTGCCTTAAACGAGTAATTATTTAGCCTAAGCCCCGTGTCAGCCACACTAAACTATCGTTTAAAGTCCCCCTCCTCGGACACATTTTTACACGAGTAAGTGCGCCGTGTATTTCTTGAATCTCCGGCTCTTGGCTTTGTATGGACTCACCGATCGTTTACAAACTGAGTTCGGAGAGGAAGTGACGCCAGAAAGGCCGCGTCCCACACAGGAAGTGACGTCAGAAAGAACTGCTTCATAATAAAGCGGTTTGGTAACTCTGAGCTAACCGCTGGAAATATGGAGGCGAGTCATCCAGACATGCCCGTGTTTCTCCTTCTTCTACATGTACAGACGCTTGTGGAAATCACACATTTATACCTTAAGAGAAAGCGATTGCAGCTATTTGGGATACAACACTTCTCAGACGGCAAGAGAACTTTCCAAATAACATTTTATTTTTATTTTTATTTTTTATTTTTGTCATAAAAAAATACAATCGTGTGCTTACGGACTGTATACCTGCAGACTGTATTGATATACACTACCGTTCAAAAGTTTGGGGTCACATTGCAATGTCCTTATTTTAAGCACTGTACTTTTCAATGAAGACAACTTTAAACTAGTCTTAACTTTAAAGAAATACACTCTATACATTGCTAATGTGGTAAATGACTATTCTAGCTGCAAATGTCTGGTTTTTGGTGCAATATCTACATAGGTGTATAGAGGCCCATTTCCAGCAACTATCACTCCAGTGTTCTAATGGTACAATGTGTTTGCTCATTGGCTCAGAAGGCTAATTGATGATTAGAAAACCCTTGTGCAATCTTGTTCACACATCTGAAAACAGTTTAGCTCGTTACAGAAGCTACAAAACTGACCTTCGTTTGAGCAGATTGAGTTTCTGGAGCATCACATTTGTGGGGTCAATTAAACGCTCAAAATGGCCAGAAAAAGAGAACTTTCATCTGAAACTCGACAGTCTAGTCTCTTTCTTAGAAATGAAGGCTATTCCACAAAATTGTTTGGGTGACCCCAAACTTTTGAACGGTAGTGTATATATATATATATAATGTAGGAACCAGAAATATTAATAACAGAAAGAAACAACCCTTTTGTGTGAATGAGTGTAAATGGGGGAGGGAGGTTTCTTGGGTTGGTGCACTAATTGTAAGTGTATCTTGAGTTTTTTATGTTGATTTAATAAAAAAATAAATTTTTTAAAATAATTTTTAATTTATTTATTTTTTATTTCTTGTGTGGCCCGGTACCAATCGATCCACGGACCGGTACTGGGCCGCGGCCCTGTGGTTGGGGACCACTGCTTTAGAGGATTGATGAAAATTGGATTTAGTGAAAAGTTATATTATTGGATTATTTTTAATGGATGATTGATTGATTTATAGGCTATATTCATCCCTGTGGGTAAACAAAAAATCTAAAATGAAGCGCGGATTACGGCATATTGCAAATAAATTAAATTCAAAGCTGCAAAGTGGGAAAAAAAAGGGTGTGAGCGTTATCTGCTGTACTTCCTCCCTGACACGGTGAGCCGCTTTATTATCTCATAAGCTCCTGCGGGCTTTCCTTAATAAAGATGACTACGGGAAGTATTATTCCTATATTGCCCGAGAGTTATGGAGGTCAGGGGTCACGTGCGGCGCATGTTGAGCAGCTGGGCCGCGTATTGAAATGTATTAAGGTGCATGTGAATAAATGGGAGGATGAAAGCGGAGAGCTGCTAATGAGCAGCGAAATAATCACTTCCTCTACGAGAGAGTTCGTTACAGGCAAGGGGAGAGAAAGTGAGACGTCGTTTAGATCAACCTCGACAGTGACGAGATGAAGCTCCCCCCCCCCCTCTCTCTTCATGCCCCACTTCTCATCTTCCCACAGCTTGTGGACAAAGAATTCCATATTGGATGAGCTGCAATCTGAAAGGGTATCGAGTGTTTCATGCGCCACTGCACCTTTCTTATTTGACCATTATGGAAATATGCAAATAAAGCTCCCTGCAGGCCATGTGCAGCTCTAATTGACATGCACTTCCAACAACAATGTCATCACTGCAAGGTGTTTGTTGCCTTTGCTGTCGGTGCACCGCGCCGAGGCTGAGGGTGGGGCTACGGTCAGGTGTCTTGACCCTCATGGGGGACAAGGCATGAGTGAGTCATGTGATCCGCTGCTTTTAGACTTTGCAGACGCAGACACCAAAGCGGATTGCCAACAAAAGCTGCCAGTGTGTCATTTTTGGAGAAGCATGAGGAATTATTTATACGGCTGTTATGTGCATAGCGTGAATACAATATAGTTCTATATATGAAGGAACCGAATCTCTAAAGCAGCATCAAACGTGGAATCGGAACCGGAAAAAAATCTCATCAACATGCATTATTACGATTTAACAATAAAAAAACTATCGTGGGCCAAATTTATATCATATATATTGTGCTAGTAGAAATGATCCAAAGGGCCCAAAACCTAAATAGTTGTTCCTTATCCCATTTTGGATATTTCCTGAAAGTTTCATGCAAATCTCCCCATAACTTGTTGGCGTTAACAAAGGAGGTCATAAAAATTGTACGTATTGGCATCAAGTCAAGGGACACCTAAGGGAATCCTGTTTAAGAAAAATTAAATAATCCATCTTTATTTTACTAAGTGTCGTGTTTTTTTTTTTACGAAACCCAAAACCAGTGAAGTTCTCACGTTGTGTAAATGGTAAATAAAAACAGAATACAATGATTTGCAATTCCTTTTCAACTTATTCAACTAAATAGACTGCAAAGACAAGATATTTAACGTTCGAACTGAGAAACAAAATTTTTTTTTTGCAAATAATCATTAATTTAGAATTTAATGGCAGCAACACATTGCAAAAAAGTTGGCACAGGGGCATTTTTACCACTGTGTTACATGGCCTTTCCTTTTAACAACACTCAGTAAACGTTTGGGAACTGAGGAGACCAATTTTTGAAGCTTTTCAGTTGGAATTCTTTCCCATTCTTGCTTGATGTACAGCTTAAGTTGTTCAACAGTCCGGGGTCTCCGTTGTGGTATTTTAGGCTTCATAATGCGCCACACATTTTCAATGGGAGACAGGTCTGGACTACAGGCAGGCCAGTCTAGTACCCGCACTCTTTTACTATGAAGCCACGCTGTTGTAACACGTGGCTTGGCATTTTCTTGCTGAAATAAGCAGGGGCGTCCATGATAACGTTGCTTGGATGGCAACATATGTTGCTCCAAAACCTGAATGTACCTTTCAGCATTAATGGCGCCTTCACAGATGTGTAAGTTACCCATGCCTTGGGCACTAATACACCCCCATACCATCACAGATGCTGGCTTTTGAACTTTGCGCCTATAACAATCCGGATGGTTCTTTTCCTCTTTGTTCCGGAGGACACGACGTCCACCGTTTCCAAAAACAATTTGAAATGTGGACTCGTCAGACCACAGAACACTTTTCCACTTTGCATCAGTCCATCTTAGATGAGATCGGGCCCACTGAAGCCGGCGGCGTTTCTGGGTGTTGTTGATAAATGGCTTTGGCTTTGCATAGTAGAGTGTTAACTTGCACTTGCAGATGTAGCGACAAACTGTAGTTACTGACAGTGGTTTTCTGAAGTGTTCCTGAGCCCATGCGGTGATATCCTTTACACACTGATGTCGCTTTTTGATGCAGTACCGCCTCATGGATCGACGGTCCGTAATATCATCGCTTACGTGCAGTGATTTCTCCAAATTCTCTCAACCTTTTGATGATATTACAGACCGTAGATGGTGAAATCCCTAAATTCCTTGGAGCCGATTCTGCAGCTAATTTCTCTCTCCATCTTTCCCTCACTCGTGAACAAGACCCCGAGATACTTCAACTCCTCCGCCTGGGACACAGTCTGGTTCTCTATCTGGACTGTACAAACCATCCTGCTGAGAACCATGGCCTCAGATTTGGAGATGCTGACCCTCAGTCCAGCCGCTGAACACTCGGCTGCGAACCGATCCAGTGAGAGCTGAAGGTCACGAACCAATGGTGCCATCAGGACCACATCATCTGCAGTATCGCCTCATGGATCGACGGTCCGTAATATCATCGCTTACGTGCAGTGATTTCTCCAGATTCTCTCAACCTTTTGATGATATTACAGACCGTAGATGGTGAAATCCCTAAATTCCTTGGAGCCGATTCTCCGGATGATTTCCTTCTCCATCTTTCCCTCACTCGTGAACAAGACCCCGAGATACTTAAACTCCTCCACCTGGGACAGAGTCTCGTTCTCTACCTGGACTGTACAAACCATCGGGTTTCATGCTGAGAACCATGGCCTCAGATTTGGAGATGCTGCGAACCGATCCAGTGAGAGCTTAAGGTGACGAACCGATGGTGCCATCAGGACCACATCATCGGCAAACAGACGTATACCCTCTCCGCCATGGTCACGACTCTACCAAGAAATCCTGTCCATGAAAATCCAAAACAGGATGCCTTGGCGGAGACCAACCCCCACTGGAAACGGATCCGACCTACATCCAAGCACCCGGACACAACTCTCGCTTTGATTGTACAGAGATTGGATGGCCCTCAGCAGCGTCTCTTTTACCCCGTACTCCCTCAGTTGTCCTGGGCATGACGTTAAAGTGCATCCGGCAGTGGAGGCTCCTCTATGGGGGTCTTGGGGCACTAAGAGGTAACCCCTTTACTACTGTTACCCCAGGTGGCCCTTGGCAAAGGCCTAGTACCTGACTGCCCCCTTAGCCAGGGATACGGTGAAGACCTCAACGGCAGAGCAGGCGGAGGACGGTAGATTTAAGAACTACCACAACGACTGCGATGGCGGAGGAAGGCTGCAGCAGAAAAGGGTCCCCAGTCGTCTTGGACTCCATGCCACTGGACCCTGACCCGATACCCGGTCATACGCCTTCTCCAAATCCACAAAGCACATGTAGACTGGCATACTCCCAGGCCTTCTCCTGGATTCCCGCAAGAGTAAAGAGCTGGTCAGTTGTCCCACGACCAGGACGGAATCCACATTGAATCTGAGGTTCGACTAGTTAAAAATATACAATCTAAAATTGGGGAGAGAGATTGCCAGGGATCTGCTGTGTAGTCATCTAAAAAAAAGGTGGGAAAATGCCAGTTTTTACAGTGTGAAGGAGACTCATGGACATACTTGCCAACCTTGAGACCTCCAAATTCGGGAGATGGTGGGGCTGGGGGTGGAGAGGTTGAGATGGGCGCGGTTGGTGTGGGCGGGGTTGAAGTGAGGGGGTAGCGGGGGGTGTATATTGTAGCGTCCCGGAAGAGTTAGTGCTGCAAGGGGTTCTGGGTATGTGTTCTGTTGTGTTTATATTGTGTTACGGTGCGGATGTTCTCCCGAAATGTGTTTGTCATTCTTGTTTGGTGTGGGTTCACAGATTGGCGCTTATTTGTAACAGTGTTAAAGTTGTTTATACGGCTACCCTCAGTGTGACTTGTATGGCCGTTGACCAAGTATGCATTGCATTCGCTTGAGTGTGTGTGAAAAGCCGTAGATATTAAGTGACTGGGCCGGCACTCAAAGGCAGTGCCTTTAAAGCCACAACTACCGACCACGCAGTCTGATAGTTTATATATCAATGATGAAATCTTAACATTGCAACACATGCCAATACGGCCGGGTTAATCTATAAAGTGCAATTTTAAATTTCCAGTGAAACTTCCGGTTGAAAACGTCTATGTATGATGACGTATGCGCGTGACGTCAATGGTTGAAACGGAAGTATTCGGACACCATTGAATCCAATACAAAAAGCTCTGTTTTCATCGCAAAATTCCACAGTATTCTGGACATCTGTGTTGGTGAATCTTTTGCAATTTGTTTAATGAACAATGGAGACAGCAAAGAAGAAAGCTGTAGGTGGGATCGGTGTATTAGCGGCTGGCTGCAGCAACACAACCAGGAGGACTTTGAGTCGGATAGCAGATGCGCTATCCGACGCTAGCCGCCGACCGCATTGATGATCGGGTGAAGTCCTTCATCGCTCCGTCGATTGCTGGAACGCAGGTGAGCACGGGTGTTGATGAGGGCTGGCTGGCGAGCGCTAATGTTTTTAGCATAGCTCTGTGAGATCCCGTAGCTAAGTTAGCTTCAATGGCGTCGTTAGCAACAGCATTGTTAAGCTTCGACAGGCTGGAAAGCATTAACCGTGTAGTTACAGGTCCATGGTTTAATAGTATTGTTGATTTTCTGTCTATCCTTCCAGCCAGGGGTTTATTTATTTTGTTTCTATCTGCAGTTAAGCCCGATGCTATCACGTTAGCTCCGTAGCTAAAGTGCTTTGCCGATGTATTGTCGTGGAGATAAAAGTCACTGTGAATGTCCATTTCGCGTTCTCGACTCTCATTTTCAAGAGGATATAGTATCCGAGGTGGTTTAAAATACAAATCCGTGATCCACAATAGAAAAAGGAGAGAGTGTGGAATCCAATGAGCCCTTTTACCTAAGTTACGGTCAGAGCGAAAAAAGATACGTCCTGCACTTTACTCTAGTCCTTCACTCTCACGTTCCTCATCCACGAATCTTTCATCCTGGCTCAAATTAATGGGGTAATCGTCGCTTTCTCGGTCCGAATCGCTCTCCCTGCTGGTGTAAACAATGGGGAAATGTGAGGAGCCTTTCAACCTGTGACGTCACGCTACTTCCGGTACAGGCAAGGCTTTTTTTTATCAGCGACCAAAAGTTGCGAACTTTATCGTCGATGTTCTCTACTAAATCCTTTCAGCAAAAATATGGCAATATCGCGAAATGATCAAGTATGACACATAGAATGGATCTGCTATCCCCGTTTAAATAAAAACATTTCATTTCAGTAGGCCTTTAAGGCACGCCCCCAAAATTGTTGTCTAAGTGGAAATCGGGAAAAAATTTGGGAGAATGGTTGCCCCGGGAGATTTTCGGGAGGGGCACTGAAATTCGGGAGTCTCTCGGTAAAATCGAGAGGATTGGCAAGTATGCTCATGGATTTTCGCCGGTGAAATGATGTCGTTGGACTTTGCTCTGTCTATTCTACAAAAGCAGCTCAAGGATGGGGAAATGATGAAACGGGGAGGGGGACGCAGCGAGGCCGCGGCACATTTGCACGTTTTCATTGGAGCTGGAAATCACATTGGCTTTGCACGCGCGGGAAATGAAGCGTGGGGAACGTTTAAAGAGAGAACCGGCTCAGATGGAGTTAGAGGACCCGGAGCATGGCGGCTGTCTGCGTGCGGACGCTCGGGGGATCAAACGGAGACAAAGTGATGAAAGCGTAGGAGAGGCGTCGTCGGTCGTGTATACTTGGCAGTCAGAACCTTCACGGAGGAGGAGGCGGGGTCGGCGAGAGTTCACTAAATATCCAGCCAACACATCTAGTGGGCATATTGGGGCGTTTCTCAGACCTCCGTAGTTTTCTAACAGATGACATCACACGTCTCCCCTTTCAAAAACTAATCGGGCAGGTGGCGTTCATTGTGGTGTGGCGAGTACGTATTGAGTTTCTGGGGTGTGTGAGGTAAGGGGATGTAATCACCCCACCCCCGCCCCCGCCCCTCCCCGAACCCTCTCCTCTATGTGGAAGTTCAAAGGAGGCCAACACTGGTGATCAACTACAAAGCAGCATGAAGGCGATACAAAACTAGATATTGATTGATTTAGGTGTCAGACTCGTTTTCGTTGAGGGCCGCTTGTGAATAGATGAATATAAACATGCACTATATTGCCTAAAGTATTTGCCCACCTGCCTTGACTCACATATGATGAACTTGAAGTGCCATCCCATTCAAAACCCATAAGGTTCAATATAATGTCGGTCCACCTCTCAGTCTCCGTTCTAACTCATCCCAAAGGTGTTCTATCGAGTTCAGGTCAGGACTCTGTGCAGGCCAGTCAAGTTCATCCACACCAGACTCTGTCATCCATGTCTTTATGAACCTTGCTTTGTGCACTGGTGCACAGTCATGTTGGAAGAGGAAGGGGCCCGCTCCAAACTGTTCCCACAAGGTTGGGAGCATGGAGTTGTCCAAAGTTGTGCATTCAAAGTTCCTTTCACTGGAACTAAGGGGCCAAGCCCAACTCTTGAAAAACAACCCCACACCATAATTCCTCCTCCATCAAATTTCCCACTCGGCACAATGCAGTCCGAAATGTAGCGTTCTCCTGGCAACCTCCAAACCCAGACTGGTCCGTCAGATTGCCAGACGGAAAAATGTGATTCATCACTCCAGAGAAGGCGTCTCCACTGCTCTAGAGTCCAGTGGCGACATGTTTTACACCACTGCATCCCACGCTTTGTATTGGACTTGGTGATGCATGGCTTAGATGCAGCTGCTCGGCCATGTAAACCCATTCCATGAAGCTCTCTGCGTACTGTACGTGGGCTAATTGGAGGATCACATCAATCAATCAATC
The DNA here is from genome assembly GCF_033978785.1 of Entelurus aequoreus. Taxonomy (NCBI): domain Eukaryota; kingdom Metazoa; phylum Chordata; class Actinopteri; order Syngnathiformes; family Syngnathidae; genus Entelurus; species Entelurus aequoreus. The sequence goes on from NC_084739.1 coordinate 12,764,751, forward strand.
AATCAATGTTGATTTATATAGCCCTAAATCACAAGTGTCTCAAAGGGCTGTACAAGCCACAACGACATCCTCGGTACAGAGCCCACATACGGGCAAGGAAAAACTCACCCCAGTGGGATGTCGGTGAATGACTATGAGAAACCTTGGAGAGGACCGCATATGTGGGTAACCCCCCCCCCCCCCCCCCCCCCCTCTAGGGGAGACCAAAAGCAATGGATGTCGAGTGGGTCTGACATAACATTGTGAAAGTCCAGTCCACAGTGGATCCAACACATCAGCGGGAGTCCAGTCCACAGCGGGGCCAACAGGAAACCATCCCGAGCGGAGACGGGTCAGCAGTGCAGAGATGTCCCCAACCGATGCACAGGCTAGTGGTCCACCCGGGGTCCCGACTCTGGACAGCCAGCACTTCATCCATGGCCACCGGACCTATGCAACTCCCCCTCGCAAGGGACAGGGGAGAAGAGGAGAGAAGAAAAGAAACGGCAGATCAACTGGTCTAAAAAAGGGGGGTCTATTTAAAGGCTAGATTATACAAATGAGTTTTAAGATGGGACATAAATGCTTCTACTGAGGTAGCATCTCTAACTGTTACCGGGAGGGCATTCCAGAGTACTGGAGCCCGAATAGAAAACGCTCTATAGCCCGCAGACTTTTTTTTGGCTCTGGGAATCACTAATAAGCCGGAGTTCTTTGAACGCAGATTTCTTGTCGGGACATATGGTACAATACAATCGGCGAGATAGGCTGGAGCTAAACCGTATAATATTTTATACGTAAGTAGTAAAACCTTAAAGTCGCATCTTAAGTGCACAGGAAGCCAGTGCAGGTGAGCCAGTATAGGCGTAATATGATCAAACTTTCTTGTTTTTGTCAAAAGCCTTGCAGCCGCATTTTGTACCAACTGTAATCTTTTAATGCTAGACATAGGGAGACCCGAAAATAATACGTTACAGTAATCGAGACGAGACGTAACGAACGCATGAATAATGATCTCAGCGTCGCTAGTGGACAAGATGGAACGAATTTTAGCGATATTACGGAGATGAAAGAAGGCCGTTTTAGTAACACTCTTAATGTGTGACTCAAACGAGAGAGTTGGGTCGAAGATAATACCCAGATTCTTTACCGAGTCGCCTTGTTTAATTGTTTGGTTGTCAAATGTTAAGGTGGTATTATTAAATAGATGTTGGTGTCTAGCAGGACCGATAATCAGCATTTCCGTTTTCTTAGCGTTGAGTTGCAAAAAGTTAGCTTGGAGCTCTGTAGCAACTGTGCAGAAAGTCTTTGCACTATGCGCTTCAGCATCCACTGACCCCTCCCTGTCAGTTTACGTGGCCTACCACTTGGGGGCTGAGTTGCTGTTGTTCCCAAACTCTTCCATTTTCTTATAATAAAACAGACAGTTGACTTTGGAATATTTAGGAGCGAGGAAATTTCACAACTGGATTTGTTGCACAGGTGGCATCCTATGACAGTTCACTGAGAGCGGCCCATTCTTTCACAAATGTTTGTAGAAACAGTCTCCATGCCTAAGTGCTTGATTTTACACACCTGTGGCCGGGCCAAGTGATTAGGACACCTGATTCTGATCATTTGGATGGGTGGCCAAATACTTTTGGCAATATTGTGTACAATAGACTTGTTGGACAATTTGCATGAGCAACTAATATATGTTTCAAATATTATACGTTAGGTCAGGACAAAACACAAGAGGCTATTTCATCCCTACAAGCCTGTTTCGCAGGTTTCCCTGCTCTTCAGGGGATTTGACCTAACGTATATTCCGCTTTATTGAGCACTGTATAACGGATAAACCGCAGAAACCTCGACTGTATTTTAAATATTATGTAATTTCACTGACAGATGCATAACTTGCCCTGAAATCGTCAGGATATCAAGCAGTTATTTAAAGTCGAACTGCACTTTTTGGGGGGAATTTTGCCCATCGTTTATAATCATTACGAGAGACAAGAAGACAAAAGTTGTTTTTTTCGCTTTCTAACATAAAAATTGTCTCGTTCTCGGTACCGAGCAATGCAGCTAATGAGAGCAATCAATTTTACCACTAAATCGCTTTAAAAATGCATTCAAAAACCGTCAACAATACCTAATTTACGTTCCATAACCTGTATAATAACCAAGCTGTAGCGACATTGTTATTGTAAGAGCGAACACTGAGGAACTATTTTTCTAGCGTAGTAACACATGGGCGTGCTACGGTATTAGCCGTAGAAGCTAACTACGGCAAGAGATAAGCTAGCTTCTACAACAACACGAAACGCATTTAAGTTTGTAATGCGCAACACAACGCGATACGGAACCAATTTGTATTGACTGAAACACATGAACAATCATATTACGGTATCTGTAAAGTATTCAAGTATTTCATGTTTTTTTACACAGCTAGCTCAACAGTGTATGTATTGTAGTTGTAATAACTCATGATGTGCTGCATGTAACATGATCTATATTAAAGTGTGACTCACTCAATGGGCAGTTTGTTTGGATTTTTTTCCGGTTTATTTGGGTATGCACACCATTTATGTAGAAATAGCTTGGCTCCAAGTTCCACATTTACAGGGTAAAAGTCACGCTGACCTCACTCTCCCGGCTTCCGTCTCACTCTTCCTTTGTGCTCGCTTCTAGAAGCAGTGTTTCATCCTCCATATATTCAGCTTCAAAAAGATGAGGTTGTGAATCCTCATTTGTCCAAAAATAGTCGTCTTTGTTGTTTGTTACCGAATGATTAGAACACACACAAGCGTTTTGTATCTGGAAGGGGTTGTCGCGCTGCTATGAACGCGGAAAAAAATGCGCAGAAGAATTATTAAAATGACCAAAAATTCGGGAAATATTGTACATATTACATATTGTTATGAACGTGTCTGTTACTACATTATATATACAACTGCAGTGTGTATACCAGGGGTGTCCAAAGTGCAGCCCGGGGGCCATTTGTGGCCCGCAGGTCATTTTTTAACGGCCCCACGGCACATTCTAAAAATACGATTAAAAAAATTTTTAAACATAAAAAGTGGTATAAAAGAGCAAACAGGTGAAATGTAACAAGAAAATGTTACAATGTTTACTCTAATAACACAAAGCTGCCATGCAGGCTGTTTCTTTCTTTAAAAAATAATAATGAATCAAAATAAATGTCAAAGGCTCCAATTATGTCACATTAAATATTCCACTTTGAGATATTCTTTGGGAAAAATGTTGCACATTTTGTGTTTGCCATATAAAAAAAATAAGCTGTTTTTTTAAAGAAGGGCCTAAAACGAACAAACAAAAAACATAAACAACAATAAAACTTATAATTTACGGATAGATCTGAAGATGATCTCGAGATTATTGTGTTAAAAGTAAACAGTAGAAAAAATGTATAATGTATTTTTTAACACTTGAATGATTAGGACCCTTATGGATCCCCAATCATTTTAATGTGATTTTTTTTTTAAGTGTCATTGCTCAAAAAGTAATAATGAATTAAAATCAATGTTGTTAGAAATTGTCCTTTTTAAGGCTCCAGTTATTATATAATCTCAAATATTCCACTTAAAAATTTTATTGGGTGAAAATATTGCATATTTTGTGTTTTTTCCATAAAAAAATGGGTTTTCTTTGACAAAAAGAGCATACAACTTAAATCTGTAAAACATTTATAGTGACAGATAGACCTAATGTTGATTTAAAGATTTAAACCTTGAATAATAATACAAATAATACTACTGAATAATGACACTTTTTTTTTTTTTTTTTTGACCAAAACCCTTTGGGGTTCCCGGGATCAAGCCTGACTGGAGGCCTAAATGTATATTTTTATACATATATTGTATTGTTTTTTTAAAATAAAAAATATAAAAATGGCCCCCGCTTGCTTTGATTTTTCAGTGTGCGGCCCTCAGTGGAAAAAGTTTGTACACCCCTGGGGCATACAAAACGTTGATGGAGGGTTTTAAAGTTGTTTTAAGGCTACAATGGTGACTCCTATTAGCCACACCTTCCAAGCGGTTTTTATCATCTTTAAAGTACACCCCCAAAAAATACATGTGTGTTCTTGTCTCTCGTAATGATTGTAAACAATAGTCGAAATTCCCCAAAAAGTGCAGTTCCCCCTTTAAGTATTTAAATTTGATTGAAAAAAAAATGGTTTTAACATCTCATCGCACGAACAGATACTACATATGCAATCGCATCGTTAAAATTGTACAAACAAATATGGCGGGCCACATTAAATGATGTTGAGGGCCACATTAAAGGCCTACGGAAATGAATTTTTTTTATTTAAACGGGAATGGCAGATCCATTCTATGTGTCATACTTGATCATTTTGCAATATTGCCATATTTTTGCTGAAAGGATTTAGTATAGAACAACGTCGATAAAGTTCGCAACTTTTGGTCTCCGATAAAAAAAAACCTTGCCCCTACCGGAAGTAGCGTGACGTTGTCAGTTGTTCACTCCCTCATATTTTCCTATTGTTTTCAACGCAGCTAGAGCTATTCGGACCATTACCCCATTAATTTGAGCGAGGATGAAAGATTCGTGGATGAGGAACGTTAGAGTGACGGACTAGAATGCAGTGAAATACATATTTTTTTTCGCTCTGACCGTAACTTAGGTACAAGCTGACTCATTGGATTCCACACTTTCTCCTTTTTCTATTGTGGATCACGGATTTGTATTTTAAACCACCTCGGATACTATATCCTCTTGAAAATGAGAGTCGAGAACGCGAAATGGACATTCAGTGCCTTTTATCTCCACGACAATACATCGGCGAAACGCTTTAGCTACGAGCTAACGTGATAGCATCGTGCTTTCACTGCATATAGAAAGAAAAAAAATAAACCCCTGACTGGAAGGATAGATAGAAAATCAACAATACTATTAAACCGTGGACATGTAAATACACGGTTAATGCTTTCCAGGCTGGCGAAGGTTAACAATGCTGTGCTAGCGACGCCATTGAAGCCTACTTAGCAACCGGACCGCACAGAGCTATGCTAAAAACATTAGCTCTCCACCTACGCCAGCCAGCCTTCATCTGCTCATCAACACCCGTGCTCACCTGCGCTCCAGCGATAGGCGGAAGGACGAAGGACTTCACCCGATGCGTTTGGCGGCCCGGAGACGTAGGAAGTCAAGGTGAGGTCGCCGGCTAGCGCGTCTGCTCTCCAACAAAGTCCTCCTGGTTGTGTTGCTGTAGTCCGCTGCTAATACACCGATCCCACCTACAACTGTCTTCTTTGCAGCCTTCATTGTTCATTAAACAAATTGCAAAAGATGTCCAGAATACTGTGGAATTATGAAATTAAAACAGAGCTTTTTGTATAGGATTCTACGGGGTACCATAACTTCCGTTTAACTGACTACGTCACGCGCATACGTCATCATACCGCGACGTTTCAGCCGGATATTTCCCGGGAAATTTTAAATGTCACTTTATAAGTTAACCCGGCCGTATTGGCATGTGTTGCAATGTTAAGATTTCATCATTGATATATAAACTATCAGACTGCGTGGTCGGTAGTAGTGGCTTTCAGTAGGCCTTTAAATGACATGCAGGCCAATGATGTGGAGGGCCAATTTGAATTATGTGGCGGACCAATATGAATTATGTGGCGGGCCAGATCTGACCCCCAGGGTTTGAGTTTGACACCTGTGGTTTAATGATTTACAGACAATCGAATGCTTTAATATGAGCCAACACACGCTCTATTCCTACCCTGATGGATCCTCCCCATAGGAGACTCTTGGCATGCACTCTATCTTCCAACATTTACCAGCAGGTGCTCCCAATAAAAACTTGTTCACCCCTTCTGGCGTCCATCTTTCGCTTAGATTATCGAGCATCTGCATCATTCTACTTTTACACCTCCTAAAGCAGATATATTCAACGAAAATGTTTTCGGGGCCACATTTCCAGAGAACTCAGGACTTCACTATTATTTTTATTTTGTATCTTCCGGAAAACCAGCGTCCTCTACAGCAGTGGTCCCCAACCACCGGGCCGCGGACCGGTACCAGTCCGTGGATCGATTGGTACCGGGCCGCACAAGAAATAAAATAAAAATAAAAATAATAAATAAAATAAAATAAAATATATTTCTATTAAATCAACATAAAAAACACAAGATACACTTACAATTAGTGCACCAACCCAAAAAACCTCCCTCCCCCATTTATCACACTCATTCGCACAAAAGGGTTGTTTCTTTCTGTTATTAATATTCTGGTTCCTACATTATACATCAATATAGATCAATACAGTCTGCAGGGATACAGTCCGTAAGCAAGCAAGATTGTATTTTTTTATGACAAAAAAAATAAAAATAAAAAAATAAAAATGAGTCTTTCACAAGTTGTTTTGAACTGAACTCTCAGGCCTCTGGTAGAACTAAATAAGTTGAATAAATGACTGCATCTGAAGTCCAAAACCAGTGAAGTTGGCACGTTGCGTCATTTGTCAATAAAAACAGAATACAATGATTTGCAAGTCCTTTTCAACCTATGTTCAATTGAATAGACTGCAAAGACAAAATACTTAACGTTCGAACTGAAAAACTTTATTTTTTGTAAATATAAGCTCATTTGGAATTTGATGCCTGCAACATGTTTCAAAAAAGCTGGCACAAGTGGCAAAAAAGTCTGAGAAAGTTAAGGAATGCTCATCAAACACTTATTTGGAACATCCCACAGGTGAACAGGCTAATTGGGAACAGGCGGGTGCCATGATTGGGTATAAGCAATGTCTTTTTCATGGGCGCCCCTGCTTATTTTAGCAAAATTGGTCTCCTCAGTTCCCAAACGTTTACTGAGTGTTGTTAAAAGGAAAGGCCATGTAACACAGTGGTAAAAATGCCCCTGTGACAACTTTTTTGCAATGTGTTGCTGCCATTAAATTCTAAGTTAATGATTATTTGCAAAAAAAAAAAGGAGTATATTGTAGCGTCACGGAAGAGTTAGTGCTGCAAGGGGTTCTGGGTATTTGTTCTGTTGTGTTTATGTTGTGTTACGGTGCGGATGTTCTCCCGAAATGTGTTTGTCATCCTTGTTTGGTGTGGGTTCACAGTGTGGCGCATATTTGTAACAGTGTTAAAGTTGTTTATACGGTCACCCTGAGTGTGACCTGTATGGCTGTTGACCAAGTATGCATTGCATTCACTTATGTGTGTGTAAAAGCCGCATATATTATGTGGCTGGGCCGGCACGCTGTTTGTGTGGAGGAAAAGCGGACGTGACGACAGGTTGTAGAGGACGCTAAAGGCAGTGCCTTTAAGGCACGCCCCCGATAATGTTGTCCGGGTGGAAATCGGGAGAATGGTTGCCCCAGGAGATTTTCGGGAGGGGCACTGAAATTTGGGAGTCTCCCGGGAAAATCGGGAGGTTGAAACCGATACCGATAATTTCCGATATTACATTTTAAAGCTTTTATCGGACATCTCTAGTTATAGAGTTTTCAGCCAATCAGAATTCAGCTAGCTTATGTTGCCATGCTGTACCAAATCTGCCGGAGGCCTTCAGAATCAACAATGTGGGCGTGACCAACAGTTGCGATAGCCAATCAGATCACAAGTTGTTGTCAGTAAGGCCTTCTCGCTGGCCTATGGCAGATATATATCGTGATGTTATGAGCTAGGTAACATAAGAACTCCATTACCCAGCATGCCACAGTAGTTTTTTAGGTTGTTGAATGTAGCCATGCTGGCAGCTTGATGTTATCGACGAGCACGCTGTGGAGTAAATTTGAAGAACTCAGCCAGCATGCCTCGTCTGCATCTTTTATGATCAGACAGGACAACCAGGCCTGGCCCTAACCAATCTGGCGCCCTAGGCAAGATTTTAGGTGGCGCCCCCCCACATTGGCAGTGAAGTGTATATACTCACAAGAAACCGAATAGCTTTGTCTTTGACCTTGTTTTTTACTTAAAGAAAGCAAATTAACATATTATATGAGAATGTTATGTTATGATTATCTTTAACCGAATCACAGCAGTGCTCAAATTAAAAAACAGCATTCCCTCTCATGTGATATTGCTTGATTAACATTAATGATGTGCACTTTAACAACTAGGCTTACAACTATACCTAATATATAAAGGGGTGGAAAAGTGACTATTACCTGCAGGGCAAACATTAGCTAACCAGAAGGCAATAACAATGTAAACAGAAAACACCTGCTTAAAAGATCTAATACAAATGTCCCTGAGGAATGTAAGGTGGGAGTACTGTAATTACCTAACGTTACATTATTATTTTCCATAACAATTTAGCCCCCTCCACAATACTAACCCGACGTTAAAACAGAACTAGCTATTTATTGATTAGCAATTGCCGAATCATGTAACATTAGCTTAATGCTAAAAAGCCAGGTTACTATCACATTCTGTAACAGACAAATAATTTCATGTAGGCTAACGTTACCTCCCTGCTACCTCTGTCTTTTTCTCGTTTGTCCTCCTCTTCTTTTCTCTTTTTTCTTCCCTGGGCACCTGACAGTTTTGGCCGTTTTGACATCTTGTGTTGATTTTTTGATGCGGTGACGTCCATAAACAGTCATGATACGGGAAGGGAGGGGGCGTAATGGCGCCCTTAGCATTTGCCTATACGGCCTATGCCACGGGCCGGCCCTGAGGACAACACATATATTTGCAAGGCCATTTTCAAGAAGGATATTTAAAGAGAAATTACAACCCCTGGGAGCTTGCTCAGCTGACTCATATGTGAGTTCAGATATTATATTTCTTTATTTTTTCACGTTTAATATGCTTTTTGCTATTTTAATTTTGACAATACCACATAAGATATGTTTTAATTGCTGATGCGGGTTTATTGGTTTTTAAATGCGCCAGAAAATAACCCGTTTTGTACATTGTTGAGGTGATTCAATGCTCAGTGGTGCGTAAATGTGTTTCTGTATAGTATTTCCCCAGCAGTGGTCATGTGGGGACATAAATGATGGTATTTTGAGAGGTAATCATTGAAGTCCGACATCACGGGAGGCCTAGGTGGGAAACACACGGCCCGCCACTGCTTTTGGGCGTTTTGTAAATTTCATGGCCACACTTTTGCGATCATATTTTATGAATGATATCGCAAGAAGCGGTTGTCTTCTTCGTTACTCATATGTATTTCTACATTTTGATCACCCATCTTAATAATTTTTTTTTTTTTTTTTTCAGTATCTTAAAATATTATGTCACCTAAACCAATTAAAAATATGAAGTAGATATTTGAAATAAATGTGTGAAACGGTTTTCTTACAAAAAAAAAAAGGATTATTACTTGCCAGGTCTCAATGTTACTGTTACTGTTGGAATGGTGTGGTTAGTCTCCTTATTGTGACACCCCCCCCTGGTGGAGCTAACGTCCTTTCAAGTCCAACCGGCTGCGACTGAGCCCGACCCCGCCCCCCTCGTGTCCTGAGCGGGCTCTCCCTGTGCACTCACCGAACATCCCGACAACAGCAGCCGCTACTTGGGGGGACCTCTTTTGGACGAGCTCGTCCGCAGGACAACCGGAGACTCCTCGGCGGGGAAAACATCCCAAAAGTCTCGGAAAGAAGCGCAAAGACTGATTAAAGTTGAAGTCCGATACACGAAAGCGTTTCCCTGGGTGGGGGAAGGAATACTGTTGTCCTGGAGCATTTCTTGAGGTAAGTCGCTGACTGTTAACTGACTTGTGTTCGATTTGAAGGCTAACTGCGTTTTATTTGGGATGTCGTCTTTGACGAACGTGTTTTGGCCGACTAATGAGCGCAAACAAGATGCTAAAATGGAGTCATTGGTTAATGGCTGCCTCGATAACGTGTTTTAGTGCTTAATTGGTTGCTAGCTTGAGTCCTGATCAGTGCGTCTTTACTTGAACAGTAAAATGTCCAAAGTGTGGCGCAGTGGCCATATTTGGCTCACTTCCGGTTCTGTTATGAACCCTTTTTTATTTTTCTAAAAAATAACAACAATAAATTAATAATGATGGGACTGTGATTTGCTTTGTCACCTATAACAGTGGTCCCCAACCACCGGGCCGCGGACCGGTACCGATTGGTACCGGGCCACACAAGAAATAAAAAAAATAAAACATTTGTTTTTCTTTTTTATGAAATCAACATAAAAAACACAATATATACATTATATATCAGTATAGATCAATACAGTCTGCAGGGATACAGTCGGTAAGCACACATGATTGTATTTATTTATGTAAAAAAAAAATATATATATTTTTTTTGTGGGACAAATTTTCAAGCGTTGACCAGTCCGCAGCTACAAAAAGGTTGGGGACCACTGACCTATAACACAAATGTGTGATATTGCAGGAATTTTTTGCAAACATATGGTGTGTGTGTTTTGGGGAGGTTTGAAACCGGATGTTGCCTATCAGCCATTGTACTGATGCACAAAATATATTAAAAAAATGGTCCCCACATGGTCAGACTAGTGTTGTCCCGATACCAATATTTTGGTACCGGTACCAAAATTATTTTGATACTTTTCGGTACTTTTCTAAATAAAGGGGATCACAAAATATTGCATTATTGGCTTTATTTTAACAAAAAATCTTACGGTACATTAAACATAAGTTTCTTATTGCAAGTTTGTCCTTAAATAAAATAGTGAACGTACAAGACAACTTGTCTTTTAGTAGTATGTAAGCAAACAAAGGCTCCTAATTTAGTCTGTTGACATATGCAGTAACATATTGTGTCATTTTCCATTCTATTATTTTGTCAAAATTACTTTTGTCAAGTAAAATTAGATCTATATATAATTTAATATTTGGGAGGGTTCTAATCATGTTATGGCTGTTCAGCAGAGGAGACACGGACATCAGTGTGGATCTACGTTAACTTTATTTTTCAACTAATTTACGTACACAACTTACGCAAATACGGGACAGCATACACATTAATCTCGGTCCTTCAACAATAACTATTTCTTCGGAATCAAAATAAATTGTATATATTATATATTAGGTTTGTCCCGATACCAATATTTTGGGACCACAAAAAAATTCATTATTGGCTTTATTTTAACCAAAAATCTTATGGTACAATGAACATATGTTTCTTATTGCAATTTTTTCCTTAAATAAAATAGTGAACATACCAGACAACTTGTCTTTTAGTAGTAAGTAAGCAAACAAAGGCTCCTAATTTAGTCTTTTTACATATGCAGTAACATATTGTCATTTTCCATTCTATTATTTTGTCAAAATTACTAAGAACAAGTGGTAGAAAATTAATCATTAATCTACTTGTTCATTTACTGTTAATATCTGATTATTTTCTCTTTTAACACGTTTTATCTACACTTGTGTTGAAATGTAATAATCACTTAGTCTTCTGTTTGGATGCTTTACATTAGTTTTGGATGATACCACAAATTTGGGTATCAATCCGATACCAAGTCGTTACAGGATCATACATTGGTCATTTTCAAAGTCCTCATGTGTCAAGGGACATATTTCTTGAGTTTATAAACATAATAAAAACAATTTTAATACGAAAGAAGATATTGTGATGCCAAAATTTTTTGACGTAATCATAGTAGTATCGACTATATACACTACTGTTCATCTTTATCATCAGTTTTAAGCCAAAATGCGTCCGTTCTCCCTTTTCTCTCTACACACTGTGTCTGCTTGTAAGTACTCCGTGATTGTGCACTGCCGAACATGCTCCTCTGCTCGTAAAACCAGGAATGACATGACGTGACGACGACGGTGTGGGACTGGTACTTTTCAGAGGCGGGATAGAACCGAACATGATTCGTTAGTATCGCGGTACGATACTATACTATACCGTACAACACTAGGTCAGACCACCAATTTCTTGTTAGGATTGTGTTGCTTTTAATTATGTTCCGTTTGTGTGTGTGTGTGTGTGTGAGAGCAGAGAGCAAGTCAACTTGCAATGTGCAGCTGTTGGTGTGCACACATCCATCCTTTCTTCCTTGTCTCATGACCCCTCCAGCTGTTTTTCTTTTTTTTTCTTTTATTTTTTTTATCAAAGTCCAGTAGCACTAATCCGTAGGTGAAAGGTCACAGAGAAGATGCCAGAGAGCAGTGTTTTGTTTTATGTTGCAGGCGAGTTGCGTATAATAAATGGATTTGATTGTGGAGTCGCGATGAAACCGCTTCAAGGTCTGATTGGATCATAAATAATCCACACGGGAGCATCTCTTCTCCTCAGTGCTTAACCTCCAGTTGGTGCGCTCGTTTAGATGGTTGGATAACGTAAACATGACGTGTTAATGCCGTAGGATGCCCGTAAAAGTCACTTAACTTTGATGACAAGAATATAGCGCTGGGCGATGTACCGATTTTATAGTTAATATCGGTATATGTTAGAAAACGGTATGTATTTGAGACCTGTATATTTTAGAAAGCGGTTTGTATTTGAGACAATACCGCCATACCGGTATTTTTTGACGTGCCTTTGTTACGGCCGTTTGACCTTTTCTGCACCTAACAGGTGAAGCACAGGGCATCCTCTTCTCTGATGAAGCACTGTGACGCGTATCAAACTTTATTTTTTTTTATATGGCAGCACAGTACAGACTTCTCGACTCCCGAATTATGCAATGCTTTGGGCAGCGACTGCATTCGGGGATTGGTGAGAAACTACAGCTTTATTTACACATACACCAATTTGCTTAAGAGCCTATATCTCTCCTTGTAGCGACTTTAGCACTAATCTCATCTATTTATGTTGTTTACTTCTATTAGCGACTTTGCACAGAAGCTAACGATAGTAGTTTTAAAACTTAACAGCCAGCGGCTCGCACCGCAGTGAGCGAGTAGAAGCTCCATCTATGCAGTGCACAAGTGTGAGGCTATAAACCTAACGTTAATGAACAAAATTAACTTTGACATTTTAACGACAAACTAATTACTTCATAAGAATAAACAACACATTACATCTGGACTGTATATAAATACGTATTTTGAAAATGTAATTTTGTTTATAAATTATATGCAATCTGTTGTTAAGTTGCCTGATTTTGAGTGTACATAAATTAATGTGTGTGTTGCTGAGCCCGACCTGGACATAATCTGGACTGGACCTGGTTTTAAGAACCCTTTAAACAATCTAATTTCATGGACAACCAGGTCTGGTGAAGATAAAGTCCTTTTAAAAAAATAAAATAAGATAAATAAATAAAAAACATTTTCTTGAAAAAAAAAAAAAGTAAAACAATATGAAAACAGTTACATAGAAACTAGTAAATAATGAAAGTGAGTAAAATTAACTGTTCAAGGTTAGTACTATTAGTGGACCAGCAGCACGCACAATCATGTGTGCTTACGGACTGTATCCCTTGCAGACTGTATTGATATATATTGTAGGAACCAGAATATTAATAACAGAAAGAAACAACCCTTTTATGTGAATGAGTGTAAATGGGGGAGAGAGTTTTTTTTGAGTTGGTGCACTAATTGTAAGTTTATCTTGTGTTTTTTATGTTGATTTAATAAAAAATAAAAACATATTACGTTACTACTTAAAACAAAAATAATCTGAGTACTCAACACTGATTATCTAGCTGTATAACACTAAGGCAACCTTTAGTAAATAGTTTTTAACAAAAAAAGGTGAAATAACTGTAAACAGGTTTTATATTTTAGTAGGGATGATGTTTGATAAGAAATTATCGAGTTCGAGTCTATTATCGAATCCTCTTATCGAACCGATTCCTTATCGATTCTCTTATCGAGTCCAGATAGGTTGTTGTATATGGAAAAAAACACACAATATTTGGTTTAACAAAAGCTCACTTTTATTATATAAGAAAACAATTTAATCTAAAAAATAAATAAATATTGACTGTTGCCCCCCTAAAAAAAAAATAAAAAAAATATTGACTGTTGTTACCCAAAGTATATTAAGTGGGATTTTTCAGAAAAACAAATATATAAGGTAACACAAAAACAACCTGTCTCTGTGATCACTATAGGTGTATAAATAATACTAGTGTTAAATAAAATCAGTCCCTTGGGCACGAAACTGAAAATAATACAGCTCTCCAAAAAGTGCACTTCTGCTGCTATTTGACATAACTGTTTGTTATGATGCTCTGACATTTTTGCACTTTATTTCTTTATTGAAAGAAAATTCTATGAATAGAAAAGTTGTTTGCAAATGTGGTTACAATGCTAAAAAATGAAAAGTTAAAGCTAAAAAAAGAAATACACTTTATTGAGTTAACATTATTTCTTTATAGGGGGAAAGATGTTATGAGCTAGGGAATATAACAACTACACTACCCATCATGCAACGGGAGTGACGAGCATGCGCGGTAGCCCCGAAAAGTGTTGTTGCATGTCGTCACCCGTGAAAGTAAACGTCAAGAACTCAGCCAACACGCCTCGTCTGCATTATTTATAATTAGACAGACAACACATATACAGTGTGATTTTGTTTTGTTTACAAGGAAAGAAAAACAAAAGTTGAAAAAGGGAGATCATGTCATATATGTATGTGCTGCGGTTGCTATAAGAACGTTGCGACAGCTGCCGTAAAGGAGGTGCGTTGCTATGTTTCCGGTTGGTCGTAAAAGTGTTCGTCATGTGTTTGTAGTCTGCTCAAATCTCCCAGTAAAGTTATTCATTGGATTATACCTTTTGTTTTGAACTTTATTACACCTTGGAGCACTTTTTCCCGTCCATTTTTTTCCTGCTTTCGTTATCTGCGCTTAATGACCGAGCTACGTGACTGATTTCTTGTGATGTCACACGGAGCATTTCTGGTCGGGACGGGATTCGTTCCGAGGGATTCGAATATAGAACCAACTCTTTTTCTTTACTATAGTGGTCTCGATAACGGGTACCGGTTTTTAAAAAGGGATTCGAGTCCGAGGACTCGGTTCTTTTCTTATCGAACAACCGGGAAAACCGGTTTCGAGTATCATCCCTATATTTTAGTTTCTTCAAAATAGCCACACTTGGCTCTGATTACTTTTTTTGCACACTCTTGGCATTCTCTCGATGAGCTTCAAGCACACTTGTGAAGTGAAAACCATTTCAGGTGACTACCTCTTGAAGCTCATCGAGAGAATGCCAAGGGTGTGCGAAAAAGTAATCAGAGCAAAGGATGGGTATTTTATAGAAACTAGAATATACATGTTTTCAGTTATTTCACCTTTTTTTGTTAAGTACATAACTCCACATGTGTTCATTCATAGTTTTGATGCCTTCAGTGACAATCTACAATGTAAATAGTCATGAAAATAAAGAAAAGGCATTGAATGAGAAGGTGTGTCCAAACTTTTGGCCTGTAGTGTACATCACTAATTGTCAATTTATGATGGTAATACTAAAAACTCTTGTCGTCGGCCATCCATCCATCCATCCATTTCTACCGCTTATTCCCTTCGGGGTCGCGGGGGGCGCTGGAGCCTATCTCAGCTACAATCGGGCGGAAGGCGGGGTACACCCTGGACAAGTCGCCACCTCATCGCAGGGCCAACACAGATAGACAGAAAACATTCACAGTCACATTCACACACTAGGGCCAATTTAGTGTTGCCAAATCAACCTATCCCCAGGTGCATGTCTTTGGAGGTGGGAGGAAGCCGGAGTACCCGGAGGGAACCCACGCAGTCACGGGGAGAACATGCAAACTCCACACAGAAAGATCCCGAGCCCGGGATTGAACTCACGACTACTCAGGACCTTCGTATTGTGAGGCAGACGCACTAACCCCTCTGCCACCGTGCTGCCCCTGTCGTCGGTCAAATGTATGTAATTTATTAGGGCTGCAACTAACAACTAATTTGATAATAGATTAATCTGTCGATTATTACTTCGATTACTCGATTAATAATCGGATAAAAGAGACAAACTACATTTCTATCCTTTCCAGTATTTTATTGGAAAAAAAAACAGCATACTGGCACCATACTTATTTTGATTATTGTTTCTCAGCTGTTTGTAAATGTTGCAGTTTATAAATAAAGGTTTATAAACATAAAAATAAAAATAAATAAATAAAATAAAAATAGCCTCTGCGCATGCGCATAGCATAGATCCAACGAATCGATGACTAAATTAATAGCCAACTATTTTTATAATCGATTTAATCGATTAGTTGTTGGCCCTATAATTTATATCGTATATCGTCAATATCGTGCAACCCTAGCGCCGAATATATTTGTGACGGCCAGCCACAAATACATGAATGTAGGGGAAACACTGATAGCATGTTCGATTGATTTCAATTACACAATTTTTTGTCATTTGGAATTAATGTCAATTTTGATTGAGCTTTGCCATTTTGGCTACTTTAAGGAGCATTTGACAATTTTATATCAGATGTAAAAAATAAAAAAAATATTCTCTACCAACATTAATTAATTCAACACAACCTGAATTGTTTGCACATAAAACAACAAAAAATGACAGAAATGTCTCCAGGATCTCTCAAGGGCTAAATTCCACTACTACAGTTACGTCACCTCTACACTGGAGTATTCAGGTATTGTACCAACTCACTAGCTCATCCTTCCACTGTCTCCTGAGATCAGCATGGGCTAGGTGAGTGCGTATGCTGGGACGCACAGGAGGGGAGCGACAAGAGGATGTATTTGCAGGTGCTGGTAGGGGGTGATAACCAAGCTGTCAGGAGATCAGGGTTGCAGCAGCTTAAGTAGAGGAGGCCAGCTATGGGAGGGGAAGGGCGTGATGCCGAGAGAGCGTCTTCATGACGGAGATTTGATATGTGACGCAAGCGGAGTCAGAGCTCTGTCACGGTCACGGTCAATGTGGCGTTAGCATCGTAATTTAAAGCGTAGTCCAAAAACTGTCCAGTTGACCCTTTTCCACTGCTTAATACGACACAGCTCGACTTGCTTTTGGCACTTTTACACCTGTAACACCAGGATTTCTTTAGTAAAAAATTTTTTTAATTGGTTCTTGAAAATTGCGAATGGATTTAGAATCGGAATAAATGGATGTGAAAGTTTGTTTTTCTTTGAGCACCTGTAGTAGACAGTAGATACGAGATCATACGACACACCCCTTTAACCTGCATGGTTACAGCGACCAGGGCATTCCATGCTTATAGCCAAGTAGGCACGACACTTTAACAGTTTGTAACAATGCTCACATATCTTGTATTTGATATAACTACCGTATTTTTCGGACTATAAGGCACACTTAAAATCCTTTCATTTTCTCATAACTCGACAGTGCGCCTTATAACCCGGTTCGCCTAATGTACGGAATAATATTAGTTGTGCTTACCGACCTCAACGTTATTTTATTTGGTACATGGTGAACTGATAAGTGTGACAAGTAGATGGCAGTCACACATAAGATATATGTGTAGACTGCAATATGACTCAAGTAAACAACACCAACATTTTATATGTTCCATTTAAAATATAGAACATTACACACGGCGCTCAAAAATCTATCAAAATGTTTTTTTGGTAAGCTATGAAGCCACACCGCTTGATGGTTGTACTGTGCTTCAACATAAGAGTATTATTATGGTGTGTGTACAAGGTAAGACATATTATCTGGCGTTTTGTTTCGCAATATTATGCAAAAGCAACTTTTCTTACCTTCTGGTACCTGCTGATCTGTATTTGGGATCTGCATAAATCCTGAAAATTTGCGCGTGTCCGCCTTTGTAGTACGTGCCGACACCAGAGTCCATAAGCTTCTTCTTTTTCTCTATCTTCTTGTTATGGGACATTCATCCTCTACTGTTGCCATTTCTAATATAAAGTAGTGTAAAGTTCTTACTTATATCTGTCAGTAAACTCGCCATGAAAGCGCTAAAACATACCGGTGTAGTGAGTTTACATTATTCACCCAATAATCTTTAGTTATTAGAGAGTTCCGTTTTTTCACGGGACACATTTCCGGCGATGTTATTGCACTAGTGAGCCACGGATGAGGAGATGCTGCTCCGTTATTGATTCAAGTAAAGTCTGAATGTCATTAAAACAGTTAGCTCCATCTTTTGACACTTCTTCAACTCCCGTCCTTGTACGCTACACCGCTACAACAAAAGATGACAGGGAGAAGACGCTGCCGAAGGTCAGCCACGTAAATAAGACCGTCCACAAAACGGCGCATCCTGAAGCGACTGTCAGAAAGCAACTTAAAGATGGTCTGTAAAACATAATCTATGCAAAATTTTGAGCAAAGAACCACCATTACATGTTATGTAGACCACAAGGAAGTGTTTTCAGTTTAGAAAAAAATAAAATAATATGACCCCTTTAATGCGCCCCATAATCCGGTGCGCCCTATGGTCCGGAAAATACGGTATATTGCATATTTAGGGCTTGTTGGTGTGATTGCTGTTACAATCACAGATGAGTTTTAAAATCAATCTCACTTTTATGAATTACAGTACATTTTTGAGATTGTATTCTGAATAAATGAGGCACTATGGGAGCTCACTACTTCCTTTCAAGACAGACTGTGGTGGCGCCTTCTGTTCAGGAGGACCCGGCGGCTGCTTAATGCGCTCATTAGCTAAAATGACATGTATTTTGGAGAAAGGGGGAGGGCTGTATTATCTGGGAAATTTTAGGAGCACTGTTAGATAACAAAGTCATAAAAAAAAATCTAGCATAAAACATGATGTTCATTGGATGTATCTGACCCATCACCTTTTGATGCTCAATTAGCAAAATGTCCCCTGCGCAGCCATCTGGGCTTAACTTTCATTCCACTGCAGTGCAGTGATGATGGCGCCATGGATGGGTGGAGGGGATTGTGTTTTTAAGTTTATTTTCATACTGTAATATAGGACGTTAACGCCAGGAAACTCCACCTCACACTGGACTACAAAATATCCTTCTTTCCCCTACCATACCTCAGGTATACAGTAATGGAACTCACGTAGATGTTGCTCGATGTCACAAAGAGATTCCTTGTATCATGTCTTGTGTGTGTTGTTTTCACATAAGCTCATGAATGTAATGTTGCTCCTGACTTCCAGTTTGGCTTCTAATTCCCCTCAGCTGTCACATGTCCAACATCGCGTCAACAGCGGCTGTCAGAACGTTTTAACAGCAAAAGGGAGAGAAAGGCTCTCTTGTCACACACAAACACACACACACGTGCGCGCACACTCGCACGCGCACACACACACACGTAACTGCAAACTGTAATTTGTAGCAGCCTGGGTTTGGGGTGACATTTCTTGCTTTTTATGGGCTTGTTTTGTACTGGCAATGTTGCAACACCAAATTAATTCACAACTATGGTTCAACTATCAATACTATACTCATACTCTTTTTGGCATCAAGTAGGTGTGTATATACAGTGTTTCCCACACATTCATTTATTTGTGGCGGCCCGCCACGAAAGAATTACGTCCGCCACAAATTAAAAAAATTAAAAAAAATTTTTTTTTTTTTTTGTCCTGTCCAGCTTCTCAGGCAAATCATATAGTTGATGTAGATGCCCATATAGGCTATTCAGATTTACTTTACAAAAGAGAAGTGTAGGATACTTCTCTTGTTGCCTTATTTGTATTTGACCACTACTGTTTTCTGTTTATTTGTTACTGACTGTGGCAGGACACCTCTGCCTCTGTTTCACTTTATGTTGCTGGTAAATAATATGGTTGTAGTAGTAGGCTAAAGTTAAATTATTTAGTATGCACTAATTAAAGGGGCAGAGCTTTAAGAGACATTTTAGCTTTTATATTTTATAAGATATATTTTTTGTAAGAGCCACAATTAATAAATATATTTCAGTGAATAACTTATTGTTCAAATCTGTATATAAATATGTACATAAAGTGTTGTAATTATATTGTAAAATGGATGGATGGATGGATGGATGAACGTTTAAAACAAAACTGTTATTATTAATTAGTAAGTATACATTTTTGAGCCTTTTTAGAGAAAATCATATCATTGTAGTAAATTATGCAAATTACTCTGATGATGTCATGGTGACCATGCCCATAGCCACGCCCCCACCGCCACAGGTATCTTGGCAGTTTATGGGAAACACTGGATTGCACGGTACAGTACATATTCCGTACAATTCAATCAATCAATCAATCAATGTTTATTTATATAGCCCTAAATCACAAAAGTCTCAAAGGGCTGCACAAGCCACAACAACATCCTCGGCACAGAGCCCACACTAGGGACGTCGATGACCACTAAATGGTAACACCCGAATAAGTTTTTCAACTTGTTTAAGTCGGAGTCCACGTTAATCAATTCATGGTACAAATATATACTATCAGCATAATACAGTCATCACACAAGTTAATCATCAGAGTATATACATTGAATTATTTACATTATTTAAAATCTAGAGGGTGGAATGCGGAGGGGGTTGGGGCGGGGGGGTTGGATTGGGTTGCTATCAGCATTATTCAGTCATCAACACTTATATCATCTGAGAAATGGACATTGTAACAGTGTAGGTCTCACTTGGTAGGATATGTACAGCGAGCAGTAAACATAGTGAGCTCAGAAAGCATTAGAACAAGTATATACATTTGATTATTTACATTTGATTATTTACAATCCGGGGAGGTGGGATGTGGTGGGGGGATGGGGTTAGGCTAGGGTTGTAGCTGCCTGGAGGTGTTCTTTTAGTGCGGTTTTGAGGGAGGATAGAGATGCATTTTTTTTACACCTGTTGGGAGTGCATTCCATATTGATGTGGCATAGAAGGAGAATGAGTTAAGACCTTTGTTAGATCGGAATCTGGGTTTGACGTGGTTTGTGGAACTCCCCCTGGTGTTCTGGTTATGGCGGTCATTTACGTTCTGGAAGTAGTTTGACATGTACTTCGGTATCAGTGAGGTGTAGCGAATTTTATAGACAAGGCTCAGTGCAAGTTGTTTTACTCTGTCCTCCACCCTGAGCCAGCCCACTTTGGAGAAGTAGATAGGAGTGAGGTGTGATCTGGGGTGGAGGTCTAGAAGTAACCTGACTAGCTTGTTCTGGGATGTTTGGAGTCTTGATTTGAGGGTTTTGGAGGTGCTGAGGTACTAGGAGGTGATCACGTTTACACAGCTGTTTTTACACATAATCTGCGACTTCTTCTGCGACTTCTGTTTGTCTGAAATTGTCATTACTGCCACAATTGGTGGAAAAGTGTATTACAACTGAGTACCGCTGTGGCCCTTATGAACCACAGCTGAGAGACAGATAGTTTTTGCCTTCTAGGGGACGCTTGACCATAACCATAAATAAACCCTGATCCAATAGACTCGATTCATTCTGAACATTCTAGCTATCTAATAGATTGTATATTTATTCTTTTATGATATCGGGCCGTCGTGCCTGTGTGTGTGATTGACGTTTGTTATTGTGGTGGCACTGCTTCACACCTGAAGTTCCTGGTGAATAAAAAAAGTACTTGAATTGATATAAACAAAATTTACCTGGTGAACTTTGGCTAAAATTATTGTTACATTTATTTTTCACAACTCCGTCTCACAGTTGGTTTTGATTGATTGAAACTTTTATTAGTAGATAGTACAGTACATATTCCGTACAATTGACCACTAAATGGTAGCACCCGAATACGTTTTTCAACTTGTTTAAGTCGGGGTCCACGTTAATCAATTCATGGTTAGCTAGCAAGGTAACAGGCAAAATAAATCTGCAATTTTTTTGACAAACATTTTGATTTACATTTTTTTCCCCTATTTAAAAAAACTAAAAAACAACAATAAATACAAATTAAAGTTACAGTGCCAATGATTATCACACAGACACTAGGTGTGGCAAAATTATTCTCTGCATTTGACCCATCACCCTTAATCACCCCCTGGGAGGTGAGGGGAGCAGTGAGCAGCAGCGGTGGCCGCACCTGGGAATCATTTTGGTGATTTAACCCCCAATTCCAACCCATGATGCTGAGTGCCAAGCAGGGAGGTAATGGGTCCCATTTTTATAGTCTTTGTTATGACTCTATAGTCTTTGGTATGACTCAAATGACAGAGATCATTCAAAACATTTTCTTTGATCAAAAACTAGTTGTCTAAATGACACTGCATCTTACTCGGAGCAAAATTGTCATTTGTTTAATGTCGTTCTTTTTAGACCAGATATAAATTGTACTTTTTATGCAGTAATTTTCCAAAAACTAAATTAAGAGAATTAAAATGTAGTATTGTACATGCATTAAAAAAAGAGAAACATGTGTGTTCTTCTCTTACTTAAAGATTGTGAATGATAGGCAAAATTCCCCCAAAAGTCTTTAAGCTTTATTCTAGGACGTAATGACGTAATTCAATTACGTACGTAACACATGCACACACATTAGTTTTGGGTGTTGTTAGCTAATAATAGCGAGTTGGATTGATTGATTGATTGAGACTTTTATTAGTAGATTGCACAGTACAGTACATATTCCGTACAATTGACCACTAAATAGTAACGCCCGAATAAGTTTTTCAACTTGTTTAAGTCGGGGTCCATGTTAATCAATTCATGATAGTTAACGTCAGCTGTCATTAAATGTATATTCTATCATAACCATGATAGCCATGGGACAATTGTATGAGGTATTCAAAATGTGTCATGTCCATACCATTTAGATATAGACACGTTCTGCCCTCCTCAAAATTTCCCCTTTAATTAGCACCCCTCTTTTACAGACTTCAATGCACCCAATTAAAGGCCACCCTTCCTGTCTATTATCTTACTTGTATGAAAACTTTTTAAGGGTTTGCTGTGGTGTGTCATAAGCGAATCGCAGCTCCATTGACTAGCTGTTGGAAACCGATACAGTGTTTCCCATAAACTGCCAAGATACCTGTGGCGGTGGGGGCGTGGCTATGGGCGTGGTCACCATGACATCATCGAGTAATTTGCATAATTTACTACAATGATATGATTTTCTCTAAAAGGCTCAAAAAATGTATACTTACTAATTAATAATAACAGTTTTGTTTTAAACGTCCTTCCATCCATCCATCCATCCATTTTACAATATAATTACAACACTTTATGTACATATTTATATACAGATTTGAACAATAAGTTATTCACTGAAATATATTTATTAATTGTGGTTCTTACAAAAAATATATCTTATAAAATATAAAAGCTAAAATGTCTCTTAAAGCTCTGCCCCTTTAATTAGTGCATACTAAATAATTTAACTTTAGCCTACTGCTACAACCATATTATTTACCAGCAACATAAAGTGAAACAGAGGCAGAGGTGTCCTGCCACAGTCAGTAACAAATAAACAGAAAACAGTAGTGGTCAAATACAAATAAGGCAACAAGAGACACTTCTCTTTTGTAAAGTAAATCTGAACAGCCTATATGGGCATCTACATCAACTATATGATTTGCCTGAGACGCTGGACAGGACAAAAAAAATATTAAAAAATATTTTTATTTTTTTATTTTTTATTTGTGGCGGACGTAATTATTTCGTGGCGGGCCGCCACAAATAAATGAATGTGTGGGAAACACTGCAATAGCAGTGAGTCTTGAAAGCCTCTACAGTGTGTAAGAAAAGATGGAATCAATGCAGAGTGTATCGGAAGCCCACCAACTGCTCCCAAACATCCATTAGTGGGCCAGTTAAACCATGTTTGCCCATTGCAAGACGTCTTTGCTGAAGCGGCAGCTCGTCTTTGCCTGCATCCGTCATTGCCTTCTTCCTCTGCTCTTCGCTCTGCCAGGGAGGTAATGCAGCCTTGCATGTCACCATGTGTCACAAGGCTGATGTACGACGGACGGTCAGGAAGGACCCGTGATGAAACAGCAGCCCACCTACACAAAATGCAAGACAAGGTTGATGGATGAGATGAATTGGGCCAAGTATGGTGGAACAGCACAGGAACTTCCAGATGTGTTTTTTTTTTTTAAAGAGAGAGAGAGACTGACCAATATTGTTTACCGCGCATGAATGAACATTTTGTGATGTCTTAATCTGTAGATTTAAGAAAATAATAATATCTCAAATGTTATATCTCGCATGTTGTAAAAGTCACGGTTGTAATAGTCAAACGTTGTTATACATTTAGTTGTAAATGCACGTTATGGGCACGTTATGTTAGATAACAGATGGGAACCCAGTGTTTCCTATAGAACGGCAATATATTTGTGGTGACGGGGTGTGGTGTCAGTGATGTCATTGTATAATTTACATAATTGCTTATGATGCATATATACCAGACCTGGGCATTCTGCGGCCCGCGGGCCGCATCTGGCCCTTTGTGCGTCCCTGTCCGGCCCGCGTGAGGCCAATCATAAATTACAAAATACATTTTAAGAAGTATCTATGTCGAGTGTGCAATACAACGGTGCTGCTTTTGTTTTGAAAAGCGTTATTTGTATTACTTCCGTGTGGACGTGTGCGATTGTGAGTGAATTGAACAGCGCAACCACAAATTACAAAATACATTTTAAAAAACATCTATGTCGTGCGCGCTACACAACAGTGCTGCTTTTATTTTGAAAAGTGTTATTTATGTGCGTATGTCCGGGTGTAACCTGTGAGTGGAGGTGCACAGCGACAAGTGATGAGACGCTGAAAAGAGAAAAGTTGATGACGAATGCCGTGTTTTCAACAAGACATGGACTGCCAAGTATTTCTTTACAGAAATTAAAGGGAAAGCCGTGTGCTTAATTTGTGGTACACAGCTTGCTGTGTTTAAAGAATACCATTTGAATCGCTACTACATGACGAAGCAAGAGGGAAAATACCGGAATCTGTCTGATGAAGAGCGCGCAAGGGAGGCTGATGCGTTGATGGTAAAACTGCAAACCCAACAAGGACTTTTTGCCATATTTCACACCCCCTGAGATGCAGCTGCCAGGACAAGTTTTGTCATTTCTCACAAAAGCGCCAGAAAAAGTAAGGCGTTTTCTGACAGAGAGTTTATTAAGGAGTGCTTATTGGACTCTGTTGCGCTGTATGCCCGGAGACTTGGACTGTTTTTCGCTGGCTTTGGATGAGAGCTGTGATGTACGTGACACCGCCCAACTGCTCATCTTCTTACGTGGGATAACTGCCGACTTTCAAATCACGGAGTAGCTGGCAGCCATGCAGTCAATTAAAGAGACAACCACAGGTAATGACTTGTTCACATAGGTAAATGCGTGTTTGGACATGTTAGGACTGAAATGGGACAAGCTGGCAGGTGTGACAATCCAATCCACTTTATTTACACTACCGTTCAAAAGTTTGGGGTCACCCAAACAATTTTGTGGAATAGCCTTCATTTCTAAGAACAAGAATAGACTGTCGAGTTTCAGATGAAAGTTCTCTTTTTCTGGCCATTTTGAGCGTTTAATTGACCCCACAAATGTGATGCTCCAGAAACTCAATCTGCTCAAAGGAAGGTCAGTTTTGTAGCTTCTGTAACGAGCTAAACTGTTTTCAGATGTGTGAACATGATTGCACAGGGGTTTTCTAATCATCAATTAGCCTTCTGAGCCAATGAGCAAACACATTGTACCATTAGAACACTGGAGTGATAGTTGCTGGAAATGGGCCTCCATACACCTATGTAGATATTGCACCAAAAACCAGACATTTGCAGCTAGAATAGTCATTTACCACAATGTATAGGGTGTATTTCTTTAAAGTTAAGACTAGTTCAGTAAGACCTCATTGAAAAGTACAGTGTTTTTCCTTCAAAAATAAGGACATTTCAATGTGACCCCAAACTTTTGAACGGTAGTGTGTATAGCACATTTAAACAACAAAATGTTTCCAAAGTGCTGCACAACAATATTAAAAACAATATTCAAATATTATCCTTAGCTCCACCAATGACTGAATAAAAAGAAACAATAATTACATATAAAACCAATATAAAAAACAATATAAAATAAATATGATTAAAAACGATTTTTAACAACAGATGGTTGTCCAAATCTGACGGGGAAAAATGTTGGATAATGCAGGATAAAGTGACAGAAATTAACCCTGTGCAGAAATAGACATTTCTGCATTGTATAATACATCAGGAAGTGTTGTGTAAAACAGTGTTAAAAATAAAACCATCAAAAGCAATCTGCTTTTGTATAAAGTTAAGTTAGGTTAAATTAAATTATTATTATTATTATTATTATCATCATTATTTATCTTACGGTATATAAAAAATAATATTGAGCAAAATTTAATTGAAATATTGTCGTGTGGCCCTCCAGCAGTGCTTGGGTTGCTTATGCGGCCCCCGGTAAAAATTAATTGCCCACCCCTGATATATACAGTTGTGGTCAAAAGTTTACATACACTTGTAAAGAACATAATGTCATGGCTGTCTTGAGTTTCCAATAATTTCTACAACTCTTATTTTTTTGTGATAGAGTGATTGGAGCACATACTTGTTTGTCACAAAAACATTCATGAAGTTTGGTTCTTTTATGAATTTATTATGGGTTTACTGAAAATGTGACCAAATCTGCTGGGTCAAAAGTATACATACAGCAATGTTAATATTTGGTCCCTTGGCAAGCTTCACTGCAATAAGGTCCTTTGGTAGCTATCCACAAGCTTCTGGCAAGCTTCTGGTTGAATTTTTGACCACTCCTCTTGACATAATTGGTGCAGTTCAGCTAAATGTGTTGGTTTTCTGACATGGACTTGTTTCTTCAGCCACATGTTCTCAATGGGGTTTAAGTCAGGACTTTGGGAAGGCCTTTCTAAAACCTTAATTCTAGCCTGATTTAGCCATTCCTTTAACACCTTTGACGTGTGTTTGGGGTCATTGTCCTGTTGGAACACCCAACTCAGCCAAGACCCAACCTCCGGGCTGATGATTTTAGATTGTCCTGAAGAATTTGGAGGTAATCCTCCTTTTTCATTGTCCCATTTACTCTCTGTTAAGCACCAGTTCCATTGGCAGCAAAACAGGCCCAGAGCATAATACTACCACCACCATGCTTGGTGGTAGGAACGGTGTTCCTGGGATTAAAGGTCTCACCTTTTCTCTTCCAAACATGTTGCTGGGTATTGTGGCCAAACAGCTCAAATTTTGTTTCATCTGACCACAGAACTTTCCTCCAGAAGGTCTTATCTTTGTCCATGTGATCAGCAGCAAACTTTAGAAGGGCTTCCTTCTTGCATGGTAGCCTCTCAGTCCATTGCGATGCAAAACACACTTGACTGTGGACACCTGTGTTCCAGCAGCTTCCAATTCATTGCAGACCTGCTGTTTGGTGGTTCTCGGTTGACTCTTGATCATCCTGACCAATTTAGTCTAAGCAGCATACTTTGCATTTTTTTCCTGATCGTGGCAGTGACAAAACTGCGCCATGCACTTTATACTTACGAACAATTGTCTGCACAGTTGCTCTTGGGACCTTAAGCTGCTTTGAAATGGCTCCAAGTGACTTTCCTGACTTCTTCAAGTCAATGATTCATTTTTTCAGATCCGTGCTGAGTTCCTTTGACTTTCCCATTGTCATGTTTGTAACCGAGTCTAATGACTGCATCACATGAGCCCTATTTAAATGGGGTCAGAGAAGTCAACAGGTGTCTTCAATCATAATTACTCACATTAAGTTAAGAGGCCTTGCCATGGAGCTAATTTGATTTGATTGTAACTTTTCTACATCACCCAAGTTGATAATGTATGTTGCTGTATGTATACTTTTGACCCAGCAGATTTGGTCACATTTTCAGTAGACCCATAATAAATTCATAAAAGAACCAAACTTAATGAATGTTTTTTGTGACAAACAAGTATGTGCTCCAATCACTCTATCACAAAAAAATAAAAGTTGTAGAAATTATTGGAAACTTAAGACAGCCATGACATTACGTTCTTTACAAGTGTATGTAAACGTTTGACCACGACTGTATCTACTTCTTACATTATATTGTGTTGCTCTATTTCTCAATTGTTCCTGCTTATTTTAGTACTACACTGTAACACAGGCTGCACTTTGTACACCCCTAGTTCATTTAAATATATTATTTTGCCCTCCCTGAATGTTGGAATGTAATTTGACACACATGTAAACAGTTCTTCAAATTAGAGACAAAAAAAGCAACTGGAGGTTGTTTATTGATAGTGTCCTCTATGAAGTTACTGTAAAACTAAACACACATTAATATATACTTGAACTGAACATGCATGTAGAAATCATGTTATATCAACAAAACAGTTTGGCTAAAAAAAATACAGGTAGTCACTAGCTTAATGCTAACATACAATGGACGAGCCCATTGACAGGCAAATAAAAATCAGCATTGCGATCATTTTAAACTTGAATGTTTAACAGATGAGATTTTAATGTAACAAAATTGTCATGAAACAACAAAAGCCTTTTTACTTAAAGGCATATAGTCACCAAACTCTGTGGAAATGACGTTTAGCCGTTAACTTGGTACTACGTGGCTACGTAGTAAACGTGGATGCATATGCAAAAGTGCAATATATTTATCTGTACAGTAATCTATTTATTTATATCTGCACCTTTTGCTCTTTTATCCTGCTTTACCATGAGCTAATGCAACGAAATTTCGTTCTTATCTCTACTGCAAAGTTCAAATTTGAATGACAATAAAAGGAAGTCTAAGTCTATGTGTGTCTGTGTGTACTAACTACAAAGCCTGTTGCTCAAACTTATTTGAAAACAAATAACAATCTTTTCTGGAACATGGTTTCCTTTTTTATCTATTTTTGTATTTTTAAAATGTGTGCCAGTCCTACATTTACTTGAAGCGGGCCGGTTACAGTAAAATTAAAAGTTGGCAGATTTTGATGAAACGTTCAGAAAATGACACCGATGGGATAACGAACAATTGATTAGATTTTCGTGGTGATCCGGATTGCTGTCTGGATTCGGGATTTACAAAAATATATTCTTTACTATTGGGGGGTGAGCTCTGCACTCTCTGAGTGATTTTCTATTATTTATGCGTTCATTATTATTATCAGGAATTGAGCCTATTTACAGAAAGCAAAGAAAAACAAGCGTCATTGCTATTTTTATTACCCATGAATGTGAGTGAATGTTGTCTATCTGTGCTGGCCCTGTAATGTGGTGGCGACTTGTCCAGGGTGTACCCTGCCTTCCGCCCATGTGCAGCTAGGATAGGCTCCAGCACCCCCCGCGTCCACGTAGGGGACAAGCGGTAGAAAATGGATGGATGGATTCACACACGCTACATAAAACAAATATACTGGTCGAGAAATGGCTGCTAATCTGCATTTCGTGGTCCCACCTGTCTAAACTGGCCAATTTTGCTGTTTCCGTTTCGTGGCCACTATAGACAAGTTTGACTGTATGGGTGCTCCAAAAAATAGATTCACATTCAAATTGCAATTTAAATTCATTCAGATTTTTAAATAAGTCATTTAAAAAACTTTTTTTTTTATTGTATTTAATTATTAAATAAACATTTTTGTGATAAAAACGTTAAACGACTATTATTGATATTACTGTTTTTGATACTGTTGATTTATTTAATTTTTGGGTTATCTTTTTTTAGTATTGTATTTAATAAGTATTCACCCCCCGTGACCTTGAAAGGGACAAGCGGTAGGAAATGGATTGATGGATGTTTTTGTATGTCTTTTCAATTGCTTTGTAAATTTGTATCTTAAGTTTAGTAAAGCTGGAATTGTGTTGGAGTTGAGGTTGTTGTATTTAGTTTTATTAGATTGATTAACATTATGTGATTTTTGTAAGTAAACTTAAAAAAAAAAAAAAGAAATAAAACGTTTTTTAGTCCAGCACTGTGTACGTCAGTTGTAAGTTGTACGTCAGCAACAAAGAGGAGCTTTTGTAACCTGTTTTGAAAAGTTTTTATTATAATTTATATACCAAATAATATGTTACAAGCATCGTGTTGAATCAGATTGTCACACCAAGAATCGGAATTTAATTGTGAGGTGCCTAAAGATTCCCACCTCTTATATCTAATTAATGACAATCTATAAATGCAGAAAATAGATGCTTTGTTCAATAAACAGGATGCATGTCTGGAAGTTAATCTTGTAAATTCATCAGAAATGTTCTCATCATTGTTTTCCCCTTCAGTACTGACTTTTTTATGTTGTTCTTCGAAGTTGTAATCTAAGCAAAGGTATTTTATACTCGGTTGTGTGGATATTTTTTTCCACTCAGCTTTTTTTTTGGTACAAAATCAGGCCAGCTTGGAGGATGCGACTGCCAGATGACCCCCTTGGCAGGGTCCAAACAGGACCCTCCCTCGCTTCCCTTTTTCCTGTGTCAGCTGATGGACTTGAGCAAACTGTGGCGAGGTGGTCTTGTACAATCAGGGAGGCAAGGAAGAAGGGGATATGTGAAGGTTTACATCATGATTTCCTGCAAGCTCAAGGTGACTGGTTGGACTTGTCCGTGCTTCCTTAATGGCTGACAGATGTGTTTTCCTGGATTTGTTTTTCTGGGAAACTCTTGGGATTCCGTCCCAGCTGTGGTATGCGCCACATAACTCCCACTACCCCTCTGGTGCAAAAGTTCGCCTTCATCGCCATTGAGATCCCATGACATGAAGAGTCCCAGGACCCGGCAGGCCTTGGATGGTGTCCTAAAACATTGAAACATTTCCACCAAGTGTGACAATTCAGCTTAGTTTTTTAGGTAAGCTATAAACTTTTTAGAATGGAAACAAAGTGGAAATGAAGCCCGTCTTCACTTTAGATATGACTACAACTCAGAATGACGCAGCTCAGTGACCGAGGTGCCGCCGGCCTTTGTGTCAGCTCTGCATTATTCCATGGAGAATTGGTTATGGAGGATTGTGTCCATCTGCTGAGTGGGATTTCTTGTAAATGGGAGGCACAGCACGGATAAAAAATTGCAGGACGACGGGGGAGGAGGGTTGTCTTGTGTGTGATCAGCAGAAAACTGAAGTCTTCAGCAGGAGATGCTCAAGTGTGTGTCTGTTGGCTGAATTCTCAATGAACCGAACCAAATAATGTGATTTTTTTATGCATGTGTCCTCAAGCTTTTGGAAACATTGGAAAGATGCATTGTCCACCAGATCTTTGAAGTTTATATAATACCAGGCTGGGACAGGGACAGCCTTGCTGTGTCTTGGGGTCTCTTGGCGTCCCCCCCTCGGTCCCACCATCACTGAGGGCAGACAGAAGTAGGTCAAAGTTTACTGGAGCGTCCTGTCTGAGTCGGGGGATTGGGGAGGTGAGGCTTAAGGGGGGCGTCTTTCGCACCAGGGACCACCACTTAACTTTTTGTAAACGCATTAATACTAATTCAAGAATATTTATTTGTTGGTAGTTACTTGGACACCGACTTAAACAAGTTGAAAAACTTATTTGGGTGTTACCATTTAGTGGTCAGTTGTACGGAATATGTAATAGTATGTGCAATCTACTAATAAAAGTTTCAATCAATCAATCAGTTTGTTAGTGAAACTCTTACAAACTAATTTCTTGAATTTGAACCACTTGATTAAAATTGTTTAATTGGGTTGGTAATTGCTGCTTTGTTTTCTAATATCTCCATCATTGCCATAGTGCTCTTGTATCACCTACTTGATTGTGCTGTATAAAATTGGTTGACCATCCAGGACACCTCTCTCCATACTTGCCAACCTTGAGACCTCCAATATCGGGAGGAGGGGGGGTCGTGTTTGGGGCGGGGGCGTGTTTGGGGCGTGGTTAAGAGGAGAGTATATTTACAGCTAGAATTCACCAAATCAAGTATTTCATATGTATATAATATATATATATATATATATATATATATATATATATATATATATATATATATATATATATATATATATATATATATATATATATATATATATATGTATGAAATACTTGACTTTCAGTGAATTCTAGCTATATGTATATTTTTATTTTATTTTATTATATATATAAATAAAAGACATACTTGAATTTCAGTGTTCTGCAGGCTATCCAGTAGGTGGCAGTATTGTCCTGTTTAAGAGTGTCACAACATTGCTGTTTACGGCAGACGAACTGCTTTACGGTAGACTAAACGTGACTGCTGTTGTTGTGTGTTGTTACCGCGCTGGGAGGACGTTAATGAAACTGCCTAACAATAAACCCACATAAGAAACCAAGAACTCTCTCTCCTTGTTGTGCACTCTACTCTCTAAAAGCCGTAGATGTTATGACGTCATTGGGCAGGCAAGCTGCTGGGAAAGCGGACGTGAGAACGGCTGTCCCCACTCAGGTCCGCATTGAGCTGGAGGGGGCGTGGCCTCCAGCTCCGGCTGAATACCGGGAGTTTGTCGGGAGAAAATCTCTGCCGGGAGGTTGTCGGGAGAGGCGCTGAATACAGGGATTCTCCCGCTAAAAACGGGAGGGTTGGCAAGTATGCCTCTCTCGCTTATTTAGCATTAGCACTGATGCTAACGGTATTGTTCAGGTTACTTTGCAGTGATTGTACACACTTGTGATAAAAATACACTTGATTTTCACTGTTTTTGTCAATTTTGACTCCGATAAAGCACATGCATTTACTGTAAAACTGAAATTAATAGATGCACTGAAGCCATAACAATACCAGTTTCTGAGATGACTCAGCAGGAGGTTGCTTTAACACCAGAACTTCATACGGTGGCCTGATAGAGGTTTTTGAAGGCAAACATACCTCTGTAGATTAGGTTGACTGCCTGTCATGTGGTTCGTGGAGTGAGGTGGCAAGGTTTGACTGTGGAGCTGGGTTGTGGGGGGGTTAGCGAGTTGAAAGGTGGAGGTCATCTGGCTTTGCTGTACAGTGTCAGAGAGTGCATCAATGACCCCGTTAACACTGCACTCCAAATCTGATTTTTGACGCGGATCTTTTTTTTTTTGCCAGTCTTAACTAATCCGATCTTTTCGCATCAGATTTGGGCCACGTCAACAGGTAGTCCAAATCCGTTTGGAATGTGATCTTTTAAAATGTGACTGCAGTAGCTCGCGGCTAACGTCCAGCCACAGTCTGCAGTGTTTTAGCTACTTCTAAATCACTAATCCTCGCCTCCATGGCAACAAATAAAGTAAGTTTCTTACAAGTATCATCCCTGCAGGACGGGGAATAGCTAAACATTCTTCACTACACACCGTAGCTCACCGGCGTCACAATGTAAACAAAAGCCATGGGTGGATCTACACCTGACATCCACTGTAATGTTACCAAGTACAGGAGCGTATCTAGTCGATACTACTATCAATCCAATCCAATCCACTTTATTTATATAGCACATTTAAACAACAAAATGTTTCCAAAGTGCTGCACAACAATATTAAAAACAATATTCAAATATTATCCTTAGCTCCACCAATGACTGAATAAAAACAAAAAATAAATACATATAAAACCAATATAAAAATAATATAAAATAAATATGATTGAAAACTATTTTAAAGGGTAAAACCAAATGTAACTATGATTACATCGATATTTTTTTAGCGTCACAAAATCTTTTTTCGTTTTTTTATTTATTTATATTATGTTTATAAACTCAGGAAATACTTCCCTGGACACATGAGGACTTAAATTATGACCAATGTATGATACTGTAACTACTTGGTATCGGATCGATACCCAAATTTGTGGTCTCATCCAAAACTAATGTGAAATATCCAAACAACAGAAGAATACATTTCATTACATTTTAACAGAAGTGTAGATAGGACATGTTAAAAGAGAAAGTAAGCAGATATTAACAGTAAATGAACAAGTAGATTAATAATTCATTTTCTACCACTTGTCCCTCATAATTTTGACAAAATAATAGAATGATAAATGACACAATATGTTACTGCATACGTCAACAGCTAAATGAGGAGCCTTTGTTTGCTTACTTACTACTAAAAGACAAGTTGTCTTGTATGTTCACTATTTTATTTAAGGAAAAAATTGCAATAAGAAACATATGTTTAATGTACCATAAGATTTTTGGTTAAAATAAAGCCAATAATGAAATTTTTTGTGGTCCCAAAATATTGGTATCGGGACAACCCTAATTTATTTTGATTCTGAAGAAATAGTGATTGTTGAAGGACAGAGATTAATGTGTACGTTGTGTACGTAAATGAGTTGAAAAATAAAGTTCACGTAGATCCACACTGATGTCGGTGTCTCCTCTACTGAACAGCCATAACATGATTAGAACCCTCCCAAATATTACATTATATATATATATATATATATATATATATATATATATATATATATATATATATATATATATACATATATATATATATATATATATATATATATATATATATATATATATATATATATATATATATATATATATATATATATATATATATATATATATATATATATATATATATATATATATATATATATATATATATATATATATATACATTTATACAACCTCCCTTGTTTTCACATTGGGGCCATATTTGGGCGTGTGCGCCTTTGTACTTGAGTCTGATTAAGATCTCATTTTACTTGCAGTGTAAACAGTTTTTGAAAAAAATCTGATTTGGTGCACTTTGGCCTGCAGTGTAAACGTAGTCAATAACTCTTTTCATGGCTGAGTGCATAATAAAGGACTTTTTAATAATTAACAATTCATTATTTAGTTAATTGTTCATTTTCCTTTTTGCCAAAAGGCAAATTGTGCTGCTGTCGCTCCATCTTGATGATAGGACATTGCTAGTGCAAATGCATAATATTTGTAATTATTGTGAGTGTACTTTGTTGCGTGGATTATTATTTTTTTTCTTAAGCTCATAGAAAAAAATGTGATGTGATCCCCAATGTGAGCACAGAGGGAGGTGGAAAAGGTGCACTTGTGCTGGAAACATTTTCTTGATGAAACCATAAATTATATAATATCTCAAACGTTTTATCTCAAATGTCTGCCGACTGTCGTCGGAACCAGGATTTGCTGGCGTCCTGGCTTTAAAATGTTGTAGATCAAGCTGATGAAGGTGCAGGAGGAGAAGAGGGGCAGCGGCTCGGATAAAATGAGGCCAGTGTCATCCTGTCTCATTTTCTGTGTAGGGGTTGGGAAGGGATTAGCATCACTTACATAAGTGCCCCCTCCCACCCTACACACAGAGACTCACTCACCCTATCCGATCTCCCCCTCTTTAACTAGCCCTTCTCCTAAGTCCACAAGGTTGGTGTTGGCCTAATTGTTATGTCAGCATGTTTTGTTTTCTTCTCTTACGGAGAGTGAAGATGGTGAAAATGATCAAGGGATGGGGAAAAAACTGCTGCAGAGAGATAGTGTGTGTGTGTCTCACATGTTGAAAAGGATTCAAGTCGAGGTTTACAGGCGGCAGCTGAGGGAAACGGCGGGAATAAGGAGAAAAAAGGGGAGGATGGAAGAGTGTTGGGGCTGGATGAGATAGTCTATTTATAGTTTATTCCCGCTGTTGGGTTTTGGACCGCATGGCCTAGCGCAGCACAGCTCAGCATCCATGTCAGTCCTCGTGTCAGTCTCCATTAGCTCTGCACACACACACACACACACACACACATATTTACTCCAAAGGCGTAAAAAGGCCTGTCACGCAAACGTGGGAGCACTGACCTTTGCCACTCAGCTGTGAGTTAAGAGCCCACACTGTCTCTGTGTATGTCAGTGGGTGTCCATGCTCTAAATTAGTCAGATTTCTCAAATAGTTTGGCTTCTACAACACACCTTAATCCGATAGTGTTCGGTCTTTGAAAAGTCGGACTAACACACCTGGATTATGCGATTGGAAACCAGATGTCTCCAGGGGCTGTGTGCGGCCGGAGAGGACCCTTCGAATCGCGCATGCGACAGCATCAACGCGCGGGATACAACTCTGAAGCAGATACCAAATAAAAATAAAACATACTGTAGCAACAATTGTAATGAAGAGGAGACTGTTTCACAATTGAAGTTAAAAAGTGGCTTTGGAGCAATCAAAGCTGCTCACACGGTCACTAAGGTGGGCACTATGTTTGACACATCAACTTAATGTGTATTATATTTATCCATGAGAGCATTTTTGTTGTAAATTGTGAGGTGTGTCTGTTAAAATCATGGTTGTCTTCAAAAATGATGACAGATGTGAACAAGAGCATGTATTGTCTTTGTGTGATGATGTAAATGAGGTGTGGTTGTATTGTATATTAAATATGTGTCAAAGAAAAGGCATTTTATGACTTTTCTTAATTTGATTACATGCTATAGCAGTGGTTCTTAACCTGGGTTCGATCGAATCCTAGGGGTTCGGTGAGTCGGGCTCAGGGGTTCGGCGGAGGTCTATACACACCCGACTCATCGTGTAAATAAAAACTTCTCCCTATCGGCGTATTACGGATACGGCAACAGCAGACGTCAGACTGATTTGCAGGTGTGTAATTTGTTGTGAGTTTATGCACTGTGTTGGTTTTGTTCTTTGAACAAGGTGATGTTCATGCACGGTTCATTTTGTGCACCAGTAATAAAACATGGTAACACTTTAGTATGGGGAACATATTCACCATTAATTAGTTGTTTATTAACATGCAAATTAGTAACATATTGGCTCTTAACTAGTCATTATTAAGTACTTATTAATGCCTTATTTGGCATGGCCTTATTATAACCCTAACCAAATAACTCTAAATTAAGTCTTTGTTACTTAGAATATGTTCCCCATACTAAAGTGTTACCAAAAACATATAACTTTGTCTTGAATTTGAAAAAAAAAAAAACATTTTATTTTTCACTAAAGAAGGGTTCGGTGAATGCGCATATGAAACTGGTGGGGTTCGGTACCTCCAACAAGGTTAAGAACCATTGTGCTATAGTATGATTTTATTGTCATAATTTTATTGCATGATTTTTGTATCCCTTTAATTTAGGTAGCCAGGGACTGCAGATGGAAATTAGCTATTTAGCTATAATCTGGTGCAGAACATATCTGTCTTTGAGCTTAATGTTTCTGTGCATTGTCCCTTCAAATAAAGACTAAACTAAACTAATTTGCTTCACAAATTAAAAGAACAAAACATTTTGAAGTGCATCAATGGTAGACAAAAAGAAACCAATTTATTTAAGAAGGTAACTAAGGGAATATAGGCTTAATTCGGACTCCTGAACGAAATACGAATGAGATGAAAAATAATGAAGTAGGTGTATTAAAGGTGAATAATAAAGCGAACACAAACCTCTTTACGCTGCATGTCTGCAAGCCAATTGATTCACTTTCCGCACAGATGGCAAGATAGTACAGAACAGTTGCAACCTTCTTCTCGATATCAGTCAGGGCACAAAGTTTTCCTTCGGATTTAAAACTCTTTCCATCAATCCGCAGAACCTTTTGAAGGAACTTTTGATATTCAAAAGTTCAATTTCCACGATTTTCGTCCGAAAATTCCTTTGAAAAAATTCTTCCGCCGGTGTTTCTTTGCATCCGCCCCGATACATTCTTGGTAGTAGCGACATGTTCGTAGCGCAATCCAAGATCATTTCTTAACATTTAACATCAGCATAGCCGTTAAAGACGTATAATTTGTAATCTGTGCCAATACTAGGGCTAGGCAATGTACCAAGTTTGTAAGATATATCTATATATTTTTAAACAAGATATGAATTATGAAAATATCTTAATATCGATATCATTTATTTCACGTTAAAATGACCAAACACCGATATTTGTTGTCTTCCTTGATTCCTTGATCTAGTCCCCATTTCAACCGTAGAACGCGCCGGGTTTGTTCGCCTCATCAAATTCCTCGACCCCAGGTCCAAGTTGCCAAGCGGGCATATTTCGCACAAGAAATGCTGCCAAAAATGTACGCCAGAGTGAGGACGATCGTAGTCACACAATTAAGTAAAGTCACTTACTTCGCGCTGACCACAGACATGTGGTCTAGTGGGACCACAGAACACTACGTCTGTGACAGTCCATTACATCGTCAACTGGGAATTAAAAAGTGCCTGCCTGCAAATGTATTTTTTTTATCTGAGTTTGATACATTTTGTATTATTTGCACAGCTATGTTATTTATTTTACATAGAAATAATATTTTTCTATTTTATTTATCTTATGTAATTCTGTGCTACTTAAACAGTTATTTTTCGGTGCTGTTATTACCCATCTTGACTAACTGGGTTAATAAAAGTGCCACTGACCGTTTACAGTACAGTTGTCATTCACTTCAATTAAGAATTTTAGTGAATTTCGCCTTCTTTTAATGTATATTTTCACCGGAAAATATATCGAGATATATATCAAATATCGAGTTTAAGTAAAAATATATTGAGATATACTTTTTATCAGCCATATCGCCCAGCCCTAGCTAATATTACAACGGAGATCAGTTAAAACAAGTTGTAAGGATCCGCAAATGGCTATGGTCAACCAGAAAAGGGATGCATTTAACCGCGATAAGAGGAAATGCCCCCCCTGGGGATGGTCTCCTGCTGGCCCCACTATGGACTGGACTCTCACTATTATGTTAGATCCACTATGGACTGGACTTTTACAATATTATGCTAGATCCACTCGACATCCATTGCACCGGTTGCCCTGGGGAGAGGGGGTCCTCTCCAAGGTTTCTCATTGTCATCCCACTGGGTTGAGTTTTTCCTTGCCCTGATGTGGGATCTGAACCGAGGATGTCGTTGTGGCTTGTGCAGCCCTTTGAGACACTTGTGATTTAGGGCTATGTAAAAAAAAAACATTGATTGACATTGATTGATTGGACTTCACATCACGGTGTGAAAATACAACAAAAAAAACTTAGAGAATTTAGACTAATTTAGTGCATGGAAATGTAGTGAGTGTGTATGTCAGCTGCACAGGACCCCACTTGTCCCTGCTCCAATAATACACCTACTTTAAGTAAAAGCATAGACATGCACTAACAGAACATCATTCAATAATGCAAATGCAAGCA
Organism: Entelurus aequoreus; assembly: GCF_033978785.1. NCBI lineage: Eukaryota > Metazoa > Chordata > Actinopteri > Syngnathiformes > Syngnathidae > Entelurus > Entelurus aequoreus. The sequence goes on from NC_084739.1 coordinate 12,803,530, forward strand.
ATTGCAACATGTGTTCTTCTGCATACATGCATAGAGGAAGAACTGTCTGGTTTTGATCATCCCAACTCTTTGCCACGTCAGGCCCAAGAAACAGAAATGGGATTATTTTCCATTTGATTTTGTGTCGCCGCCAACACACGGCTGATTGGCGTTTGTAGGGAACTGTGACTTCGCTGAATAGCTTTAAAGGCCTACTGAAATGAATTTTTTTTATTTAAACGGGGATAGCAGATCTATTCTATGTGTCATACTTGATCATTTCGCGATATTGCCATATTTTTGCTGAAAGGATTTAGTATAGAACAACGACGATAAAGATTGCAACTTTTGGTATCTGATAAAAAAAAGGCTTGCACCTACCGGAAGTAGCGTGACGTAGTCAGTTGAACATATACGCAAAGTTCCCTATTGTTTACAATGATGGCCGCATGAAGTGAGAGAGATTCGGACCGAGAAAGCGACAATTTCCCCATTAATTTGAGCGAGGATGAAAGATTTGTGGATGAGTAAAGTGCAAGTGAAGGACTAGTGGGGAGTTGAAGCTATTCAGATAGGGAAGATGCTGTGAGAGCCGGGGGTGACCTGATATTCAGCTGGGAATGACTACAACAGTAAATAAACACAAGACATATATATACTCTATTAGCCACAACACAACCAGGCTTATATTTAATATGCCACAAATTAATCCTGCATAAAAACACCTGCGTGTTTGTTATGCTAGCTCCTAGCTCCTCTGCTAGCTCCTAGCTCCATAGAACACGCCAATACAATTCAAACACCTGATCAACACACACAATCACTCAGCCCAAAAGACCGTTTACCTAACCCAAGGTTCATAAAGCTTATATATTTTTAAAAAGTTACGTACGTGACGCGCACATACGGTCAAGTTATCGAATGTTTAGCAGCCAAGGCTGCATACTCACGGTACCTGATATTCAGCTGGGAATGACTACAACAGTAAATAAACACAAGACATATATATACTCTATTAGCCACAACACAACCAGGCTTATATTTAATATGCCACAAATTAATCCTGCATAATAACACCTGCGTGTTTGTTATGCTAGCTCCTAGCTCCTCTGCTAGCTCCTAGCTCCATAGAACACGCCAATACAATTCAAACACCCGATCAACACACACAATCACTCAGCCCAAAAGACCGTTCACCTAACCCAAGGTTCATAAAGCTTATATATTTTTAAAAAGTTACGTACGTGACGCGCACTTACGGTACGGTACGTGTTATGCTAGCTCCTAGCTCCTCTGCTAGCTCCTAGCTCCATAGAACACGCCAATACAATTCAAACACATGATCAACACACACAATCACTCAGCCCAAAAGACCGTTCACCTAACCCAAGGTTCATAAAGCTTATATATTTTAAAAAAGTTACGTACATACGCAAAAAAAAGCCAAAGCTGCATACTCACAGTAGCACGTCTGCGTCTTTGTCATCCAAATCAAAGTAATCCTGGTAAGAGTCTGTGTTGTCCCAGTTCTCTACAGGCGTCTGTGTATCCAAATCAAAAGTCCTCCTGGTTAGAGTCTCTGTTATCCGAGTTCTTCCATCTTGACTGCATCTTTCGGGAATGTAAACAAAGAAGCGCCGGCTGTGTACTGTTGTGGCTGACTACGTTCGAAAAATACGTCCATTTCGCACCGACAACTTTCTTCTTTGCTTGCTTGGCTTCCTTCTCCATAATGCAATGAACATGATTGAAACAGATTCACGAACACAGATGTCCAGAATACTGTGGAATTATGAAATGAAAACAGAGCGTTTTCGTATCGGCTTCAATGTGGAAGGCATACCCGTGTTCGTCGGGCTACGTCACGCGCATACGTCATCCTCAGAGGCGTTTCGAACCGGAAGTTTAGCGGCAAATTTAAAATGTCACTTTATAAGTTAACCCGGCCGTATTGGCATGTGTTATAATGTTAAGATTTCATCATTGATATATAAACTATCAGACTGCGTGGTCGGTAGTAGTGGCTTTCAGTAGGCCTTTAAGTCATCTCTGTCAGCCGTGGCTTTTTGCTTACCATCCGCTCATGTTTAAAGCCTCCTTCCAGCGACTGTAGCCAGATGCTGACAGATGCTCCACTTGAGTGTTTGTAGCAGCCCTATGGCAACTTCATCTGTGCACTCCATTTTCCTTTTTGAGTTGAGGAATCTGCACATAGAAATGTAAGGCGGGGGACAGAGTATACAAAGAAGATAAGAGGACATGCGCATGAACGAGCTACTACTTTGGAGACCAGCTTTTGACACTGAAATGTGAGAATGAAAACATTCCTTTTTGCAGAGTTTGTTCGTCTTTTGTTTTTACTACCTTTCGCTCGCTTACTCTTGAACGGATTGCATTACAATAGTGAGCCGAGCATGATGATGCCTCAATGAAATTGAATTAAAGGCCTACTGAAATGATTTTTTTTTATTTAAACGGGGATAGCAGATCTATTCTATGTGTCATACTTGATCATTTCGCGATATTGCCATATTTTTGCTGAAAGGATTTAGTATAGAACAACGACGATAAAGATCGCAACTTTTGGTATCTGATAAAAAAAGGCTTTCCCCTACCGGAAGTAGCGTGACGTAGTCAATTGAACATATACACAAAGTTCCCTATTGTTTACAATGATGGCCGCATGAAGTGAGAGAGATTCGGACCGAGAAAGCGACGATTTCCCCATTAATTTGAGCGAGGATGAAGAAAGATTTGTGGATGAGTAAAGTGCAAGTGAAGGACTAGTGGGGAGTGTAAGCGATTCAGATAGGGAAGATGCTGTGAGAGCCGGGGGTGACCTGATATTCAGCTGGAAATGACTAAAACAGTAAATAAACACAAGACATATATATACTCTATTAGCCACAACACAACCAGGCTTATATTTAATATGCCACAAATTAATCCCACATAAAAACACCTAGGTGTTTGTTATGCTAGCTCCTAGCTACTAGCTACTAGCTCGAGCTAGTTATAGCTCGAGCGGGTAATATGGACGGGATCCCGTATATATAACCAGCCAATACAATTCAAACACCTGCACAACACACACACTCACTCAGCCCAAAGAACCGTTCACCTAACCCAAGGTTAATAAAGCTTATATATTTAACCAAAGTTACGTACATGACACGCACGTACGGGCAAGCAATCAAATGTTTGGAAGCGCGCGGGTGGGACCTGATATTCAGCTGGGAATGACTACAACAGTAAATAAACACAAGACATATATATACTCTATTAGCCACAACACAACCAGGCTTATATTTAATATGCCACAAATTAATCCCGCATAACAAACACCTAGGTGTTTGTTATGCTAGCGCCTAGCTCCTAGCTACTAGCTACTAGCTCGAGCTAGTTATAGCAAGCGATCAAATGTTTGGAAGCGTACTCACGGTATCGCGTCTGCGTCTGTTAACGAAGTCAAAGTCCTCCTGGTAAGAGTCTCTGTTGTCCGAGTTCTTCGATCTTGACTGCATCTTTCGGGAATGTAAACAATGAAACACCGACTGTGTTGTGTTGCTGACTTCCCTCGCAAAATACTCCGCTTCGCACCGACTTTCTTCTTTGCTTGCTCAGCTTCTTTCTCCATAATGCAATGAACAAATTGCAACAGATTCACCAACACAGATGTCCAGAATACATCCAGAATGAGATGAAAACAGCTATTTTGTATTGAATTCAATGGAGTCCGAATACTTCCGTTTCAACGATTGACGTCACGCGCATACGTCATCCTCAAAGGCGTTTTGAACCGGAAGTTCCCCGGGAAATTTAAAATTGCACTTTATAAGTTAACCCGGCCGTATTGGCATGTGTTGCAATGTTAAGATTTCATCATTGATATATAAACTATCAGACTGCGTGGTCGGTAGTAGAGGGTTTCAGTAGGCCTTTAAGTCAACTGACACCACAGCCCTTTGAGACACTTGTGATTTAGGGCTATATAAATAAACATTGATTGATTGATTGATAATATGTTGTCAGCTCGTACACTTTGCCCTCTAGTGGCTCAAGGTGAAAAGGCACGAGTCCCATCCATCGTGGAGAGGTAAGGTACATGCTAACAAGACTGGAGTGAAATACAGCCCACAGATGGATTCATCAGAGCAGCACTCGCAATCGCAGTTCCCACACATTTTTTTCCTTTACCTCCAGGATGAATGGCTCTCATTAATCACAGCCATTTGTCTTCTGTTGTAAGTTTTAGAGGTCAGCGATTAAACATTGTTCCCTGCACACTTGCCAACTCTCTCTCTTGCTTTCTCCTAAAGGATCACACTTGCGTTGCCCCTA
>NC_084739.1:12812849-12915349 GCF_033978785.1 Entelurus aequoreus
AGTGGTGCATCGTCCCAGCTCTCTCTTTAAATGGTGTCACAGTAAAGGAAATAAAGGGAAGTGTTTTTAAAAAAGCATAAACATTTACAACATAGCTTATATCTGCCACCTGGGTAGAGTTAAAAATAAACTGCAGATTTGTCTGCATACAGAATGGGTGCAAATGCATCACACTGTGTACCGCGTGCTACCAGGTGGGGGCAGTATTACCCCCACGGCTGTCACCTTGGCCAGTGTTTCCAAACCTTTGTTGCATCAGGGCACATTTTTTACATTAGAAAATGTCATGGCATAGCAGCACCAAAAAACAAATGTTGGCAACAGGTGGATACACAGGTTAATTGTGTAACTCCCGTCATCTAATGGAAGATCATCTTATTGTTCTGTCTGTCAGAATAATGTACATCACTGACATTTTCAGATTGATCAAGTCATTTTTAACCAGCTAATGTGTTGACTTGGACTTTACCTGCCTCAGTAAGATCAGCGTCCACGTATCTGATGATATGCAAATGTGTTGTTTCTAGACTGGAAGCCCAGAGATGAGCGGCGTCTTAGGATGAGAACCGTCTGCCACCGCCCTGTCTCCCCCAGACCTGCAGGAGGAGCACGTTGGGCCTCAGCGTGAGGTAAAGAACTTTGCTGACTAACACCCCCATGCAGTGCTGGAAGAGTCAATTACGAGTGACATATTTATGGAAATGGAGGTCTTGGCCTCTGCCTTTGAAGACTCCGTTTAGGGGATCGGGTTTTAGGTGTGGATGGCAGTCGGAGAGTGTGGGCTGAGTCGGCGGAGGGGGGTTCAAGGGGTCAGGAATTCACAGCTGAGCCTGTATTGTTCCATCTGGCACCTGGCTGATTGCATTACCTCAGACAAGGTGTGTCGCCGGGCTCCAAATCACTTTTTTCTCCCTCCATCCGCCCGACTGCACTTCAATTTTAACACATTTCCTCATCACGCGAAAGTTTGTTTGTGTTGTAGCCTCCTGCATCCACCCAATGCCGGAGCCTGACCTTATCTTGTCCGGGGGGAATGCGCTGTTTGCAAGATGTGTGTTGAGATAAAAGTGTGTGGACAACAACACAGCAGCAGCTGTCTTCCTCTCCTCTTTCCACTAATTTCCACCATGACAGCCTTACTTCTTTCCTCTCTCGTTTGGTTCAGGGCGCTGAGGCCCCAGCTGTCTCTGTCTCTCAGTAACTAACCTTCATGACACAAAGGGCTCACTATGTGGATAACAACCCTACTTTTTTGTTGTAATGTGACTTAAACCCCACCAATCAAATAAATGGGCAATCAGCAATATTTGATTGGTTACATTTAAATTCAATATGTCATCCCCATCAAGAAGGGTTTAGTTTTGAATAGGGATGTAACGCTATGAACATTTAATATCACGGTTATCATACACATACTGAAATCTTTGGAACAAGTTTTTTTTATAAATAAAATGAGTAGTTAGAAAACTCACTATTTTGTTTCTTGTGCTTCTCTGATAGTGTTTGGTACGAATATTTTGTCTGTTTTAATGGCTAAGCTTTTATTATTTCAAAAATTGGTTTGTACTGTAAAATAGCGTAACACTATTATTTCTGACAGGCATTGTGGCGTCCTACTCTGTTCAGCAGTCCTTGAACACACCGTGACAACACCTCCATGTCGTATTCCTTTGGGTATAGAATGGTCACACTGTCACAGGAGAGCACAGCTTGTAGGTTCAATGTGCACAATTGAATATCTTAGTTGCTCAGACAGCAATGTGTTTATTTGAGTTTAGATTGGGATATGCTGTTTCTTATTAAGGAAAGACCTAAATAGGCCATTTTCCACCTGTAACCTCTTGTTCCTGGAACTATAGGTTCCTATAGAAGTGTGTGATTTGTGTTTCCACCACATTTCACAGTTAACGGTAGTTAAAGTTAGAAGTTAAAGTCCCAACGATTGTTACACACACACTGGGTGTGGTGAAATATGTCCTCTGCATTTGACCCATCCACATGTTCACCCCGTGGGAGGTGAGGGGAGCAGTGAGCAGCAGCGTGCTCTGGAATCATTTGGTGATTATAGTTATTTTGGTAGTTTATACTTACAGGCTGATGATGTACGGAGGAGTGGTTTAATATATTCCTACACTGATACCATGTAAATAAACAGACACTATTAGGTCACAGTTATTTTACTAAAAAGTTAGCACATGAAATACAAACCAATAATATAATAAATTATATGCTTTAAAAATAAAGTGTAGCGAATTGTTCATAAAAAGTCAGGCTTTTGTTCTCAAGATTATCATGGCGGTCGTGTATTTGAAAAATACGTTTTAGGAACGCGCCCAACAAACGGTGGCTCTAAGGTGCGCGCCTGCGCAATTGCGCACTGCTCACGCGCCCTCTGCCCACAATAAATTCATACCGCGCACAAATAAAATCCAATTTGAACTCAAAACAAAATAAACATGACTACCGTATTTTTCAGAATATAAGTCGTTCCGGAGTGTAAGTCGCATCGCCCGAAAATGCATAATAAAGAAAGAACAAAACATATATAAGTCGCACTGGAGTATAAGTCGCATTTTTTGGGGAAATGTATTTGATAAAATCCAACACCAAGAATAGACATTTGAAAGGCAATTTAAAATAAATAAAGAATAGTGAACAACAGGCTGATTAAGTGTACGTTATATGACGCATAAATAACCAACTGAGAACGTGCCTGGTATGTTAACGTAACATATTATTGTAAGAGTCATTCAAATAACTATAACATATAGAACATGCTATACGTTTACCAAACAATCTGTCACTCCTAATCGCTAAATCCGATGAAATCTTATACGTCTAGTCTCTTACGTGAATGAGCTAAATAATATTATTTGATATTTTACGGTAATGTGTTAATAATTTCACACATAAGTCGCTCCTGAGTATAAGTCACACCCCCGGCCAAACTATGAAAAAAACTGCGACTTATAGTCCGAAAAATACAGTATTTGTTCTGTAGGATTTTGCAATGCAACTGCGTGAGTGACTGGTGACAACAATAGATAAAACCATGTTCATCAACACTGTTCGGTTATTGTAACATCTGTCAAGACCAGGGGTGGGCAATTAATTTTTACCGGGGGCCGCATGAGCAACCCGAGCACTGCTGGAGGGCCACATCGACAATATTAAATGTTGCTCAATATTATTTTTGATATATATCGTAAGATAAATAATAATAATAATAATAATAATAATAATTAATAATAATAGTAATACTTCAACATAGTGTGTGTAACAGCATTCCATGACTAATATAAATAAATTAACATTAATAATAAATGACAGTAAAATAAGCACACTTATGACTGAGGAGTCATAGTGTAACTTTGTGTGGTGTTTGAGTTGTCCGACTTTTTGTGTGGCCTTAAACGCACCAGTGGTTTAGTGGTATGCGTGTTGGTGACAGATGACAAGTTGGTTTTGGCCTGGTTTGTACGGCAGAAAATGACTAGTTTTTCGAGATAGAAGTGATTTACTCATGTTTTTGGTGTGGTTATGTCCGAATATAAACAGTTTTGCTCAATAAAGTGATCAATATAATTCCTGTCCTTGAAGCATCTCGATAGACGTTACAATAATTGAACGGTGTTCAATTGAACGGTGTTGACGAACACCGTTAGGGCCGCTTGTTGTCACTGTCACTCAGAGTTGCATTGCAAAATTACACAGAATAAATGTGTTTATTTTGTTTAGAATTCAGATGGGATTTGATTTGGTGCGCGGCATATATTTGCTGTGCGCAGCGGACGCTTGAGCAGTGTGCAATTGCGCAGGCACGCACCTTAGAGGGAACGTTGCTTGGCAGTCCATGTCTTGTTGGAAACACGCCATTCGTCATCAACTTTTCTCTTTTTACCGTCTCGGGTGTAAACCGTGCATCACTTGTCGCTGCATGTGCACCTTCACTCGCAGGTTACACACGGACACACGCCCATAAATAATACTTTTCAAAATAAAAGCAGCACAGTTGTATTGCGCGCACGACATAGATGTTTTTTCAACTTTATTTTGTAATTTGTGATTGCAGCTGTTCACATTCACTCACAATCACGCACACGCATACGTCCACACGGAAGTAATACAAATAACGATTTTCAAAACAAAAGCAGCACCGTTGTATTGCACACTCGACATAGATACTTTTTAAAATGTATTTTGTAATTTATAATTGGCCTCACACGGGCCGGACAGGGACGCACAAAGGGCCGGATGCGGCCCGCGGGCCGCAGAATGCCCAGGTCTGGTCAAGACGCTTTAAATAGGACAGGAACTCCATTGATCACTTTTTTGAGCAAAACGGTTTGTATTCGGCCGTAACCACACTAAAAACATTAGCAAAAAACGTATATCTATCAAAAACTGGTCATTTTCTGCCACACAAACCAGGCTAAAACCAACTCTTTGTCATCTTTCATAACAACATCAGCCGCTCGTTCTCTCTCACCTGCACCAACATATGGCACTTAGCCACTGATGCGTTTATGACCACACAAAAAGTCGGACAACTCCAACAACACAAAGTGTAAATTCCCGGTCGTTACGCTAAGAACCCCAAATCAGATGTGTGCTGATTATACTGTCATTTATTAAAATATTTAATTTATGAATATTAATCATGAGATGCAGTTACCAGATTACATAAATGCTAATAAAAATATATGTTTACAGACTGTTACAGGAATGTACACTTTTCCATTACTTACATCTCATTGTGCAACATGAGAATGTTTTAAGGGAAACTAAATGTGATCTCTGAAATGGGTACAGGCATTGAAATACTAGTACACAGCTCAGGAAAAACAATATTTTCTTTTGTTATTTTCATTTTAGGTGAGCCAAATCACTTATATTAGAAAATAATCTGATGGAAATAACTTCTGTCATTTGATTATTATAATAAAACACTTAACTTGTTATTAAGTCAGGTTCGGGACAGGTGTGATGTTGGTATGGCCACAGTGTGCATGTGTGATGTTGCTCACACGTGCTCCACTGAATCCTCAGGGAGTTTTTACATATTCTCAGATATATGAAAAATTAGAGGGAACGTTTCCCCCAACTGTGTTCAACCAATCAGCATTCGAAAGCACAGCCAGCCACTGAAAAGGTTCCTGGTAGCTTCCAAAAGTTCCACTTAGCAGGCAGGTACTCCGAAAGGTTCCTGAAGAACTAAATCTACCTGGGTAGTTTTTAGTGGAAGGACAGGGGGAACTTTATTTACCCGGGTAAGTGGGAACGTTCCTGTAAAAGTTTCTGCGGTGGAAAAAGGGCCTAACGTCTCTTGTTTTCTTGTTAGCATTTAAGATAGCGAGCTTGTGAGTTTATCAAAGTGCTGTTATCAATCACAGTTTTTTCATTTTTAATTCAAAATGGTAATACTAACCGTCAGGAGTTTTACCACGGTTATCATTATTACCGTTTATCTTTACATTTCTTCTCCACCCCGTCAACCATGTTGTAGTTTTTAGCGCTTCCATATCGAGTCTACGGACATAAGTTAGAACTATATGCTACAGCGGAGGTTTTATGGCATGCATGTCCAGATGTCTGCTCCACAGCAAGAGAATAGAGAAAAATAAGGATCTCATTGACTACAACTTTGAACTACAACTGGAAAAAAAATGTCGGACTTGCGCAAAGCGTTTTGGGTATACCTCTATCATATATGGAGATACAGTCCATCCGGAAAGTATTCAGAGCTTCACTACTTCCACATTTTGTTATGTTACAGCCTCATTCCAGAATGGAATACATTCACATGCTTATAAGTATTCACAGCCTTTGCTTGATACTTGGTTGATGCACCTCTGATAGCAATTAAAACCTCAAGTATTATTAAATACGATGCCAAAAGCTTGGCACACATGTTTTTGGGCAGGTTCGCCCATTCCTCTTTGCAGCAGCGCTCAAGCGCCATCAGGTTGGATTAGAAGCATTGGTTTTCATCCAGGATGTCTCTGTACATAGTACTGTACGAGTCTCCCAGTTCTTGCCGCTGAAAAACCATCCCCACATCATGATACTGCCACCATCATGCTTCACTGTAGGGATGGTATTTGGCCTGGTGACAAGTGGTGCCTGGTTTCCTCCTTGCTTTCATGCCAAGGTGTTCAGTCTTTGTCTCATTAGGCTGGAGAATTTTGTTTCTCATGGTCAGAGAATTTGTTACATCCGGACAAACTTTTTACTAAGAAATGGCTTCCGTCTGGCCATTATACCATTCAGGCCTGATTTGGGGACTGCTGGAGAGATGGTTGTCTTTCTAGAAGGTTCTTCTCTCTCTACAAAGGAATGCTGTAGCTCTGACAGAGTGACCATCGGGTTCTTGGTCACCTCCCTGACTCGACTAAGATGAATGCAGCAATGTACAGAGACATCCTGGATGAAAATTAACGGTTCCCATCCAACCAGATGGAGCTTGAGGGATGCTGCAAAAAGAAGAATGGGCGAAACTGCCTAAATACAGGTGTGCCAAGCTTGTGGCATCATATTCAAAAAGACTTGAAGGTGTTATTGCTGCCAAAGGTGCATCAACAAAGTATGTGAATGCTTGTGTGCATGTGATTTTTTTTATTTTTAATACATTTGCAAAATTAATACAAAGAAACTATTCTTTAGAGCTGCAACAATTAGTATTTGTCGACAATAGTCGTGAAGTCATCACTCGTGTTTTTCCGGGCGGAAGTGGGTTCCTCGCCAAAACAACGGCAGTGATAACATGTAAAGTTTGAGGGTATTTCCTCTTATTTTTGTTAAAAACATGACTACCTTGCTCATTTTGCAAAGCGGACTTTCTTTTATGGCAATCTGTGATACGCGAGCATTTAAAGCGGAGACATGATGTCGTACATTTGGAAGGAGGATGCATTTTAACCTCGGTAAGAGCGTTAGCTTCTACCTTGCTTGCTAGCTAACAAGAGTGAGACGAAGTTTTGTGAAAAATAACTATCAATTTAGCCAACGTCACATCAATTTAAGTACGTTTTTAAAGCATTGCAGTTTGCAATGCCGAAAAAAAGGCACTTTGACAAACGCCATCCAAACACACACACACACACACACACACACACACACACACACACACACACACACACACACACACACACACACACACACACACACACACACACACACACACACACACACACACACACAGTGAGAGACACTGACAGGCACCAATGCGGAGGCATCAAAAGAGTAAACATACAATCTATTAAATAGCAAACATTTTAAGAATTAATCAAATATACATTTTTACGCTTTGAGTCTATTTGCAATGCCGTCAAAAAAGGCACTTTAATAAATGCGAACCGCGCGTGAACACACACACACACACACACACACACACACACACACACACACACACACACACACACACACACACACACACACACACACACACACACACACACACACACACACACACAACAGACATTCTTGTATTTGTTACCTTCTTGAGACCTCCGGAAATTGCCTACCTCTTTAGGACCACCCTTTCTAGATATATAAAGATTTGTATTTACAACATTAGTAATATATACATACTCACTACACCGGTATGTTTTAGCGCTTTCATGGCGAGTTTACTGACAGATATAAGTAAGAACTTTACACTACTTTATATTAGAAATGGCAACAGCGGAGGATGAATGTCCCATAACAAGATAATAGAGAAAAAGAAAAAGCTTATCGACTACGGTGTAGGCACGGACTACACACATTTTCAGGACTTATGCAGATCCCAAATACAGATCAGCAGGTACCAGAAGGTAAGAAAAGTTGCTTTTGCATAATATGGTGAAACAAAACACCAGATAATATGTCTTACCTTACACACACATCATAATAATACTTGTATGTTGAAGCACAGTACAATCCATCAAGCGGTGCGGCTTCATAGCTTACCAAAGTCGTACTAACACATTTTTGAGGGCCGTGTGTAATGTTCTATATTTTCAATGGAACATATAAAATGTTGGTGTTGTTTACTTGAGTCATATTGCAGTCTACACATATCTCTTATGTGTGACTGCCATCATACAACCCAAATTATTCCGTACATTAAGCGCACCGGGTTATAAGGCGCACTGTCGAGTTTTGAGAAAATGAAAGGATTTTAAGTGCGCCTTATAGTCCGGAAAATACGGTAATGGGATTGTCTGTCTTGACGTGTCTGAATGCTGACAAACCAACTTGTGCTGACTCACACAATCCGAAAACACACACACACACACAAACACACACACGCACACGCGCGCGTGCAAGGCTCAAAAGCTTTTTTGTGTTACATTCAGTGTGGTGAGGTGGTCAGGCCGGCTGTTAATGGCAGCAAAGTGCAGAGACGGGAGAGCTGAAGTGAACTTTCTTCTCACTTGTTGACCACCGAAGGACTCGGGGGAGTGCATGTAAAGTTTAAGTAAAAAGTTTAAGCGTAAAGCGCTCACACACACACACACATCCACACGCACACACACATCCACACACACACTTTAGTCCGGCGTTCCTCAGCTCTCTTACACTGTGGCACGCAACAAGAGACGGCAGTGTGTGTGATCTGTAAATAGCCTGATGCTGAAAACAGTTGGTGCATTAATCACGTGCATTAGCATGAGTCAACCTTATTTCACCATCCCAACGGTGGATCGCGTTGCAAAAAGCTTTGCTTCTTTGCTCCGGCAAGCCTGTCTGAGTTGTGGTGCATGGGCGATCTATGCCAGTGGTTTTCAACCTTTTTGGAGCCAAGGCGCATTTTTTGCGTTTAAAAAATCCGGAGGCACACCGCCAGCAGAAATTATTAAAAAACGAAACTCAGTTGACAGTAAAAAGTCCTTGTCGCAATTGTTGGATATGACTTTAAACCATAAGCAACCATACATCAATATAGCTCTTGTCTCAAAGTAGGTGTATTGTCACGACCTGTCCCATCACGCTGTGACTTATTTTTTATTTTTTTTATTTTTATTTTTATTTTTATTTTTTTTTATTTGAATTTAATAATCAATCAACAAAACAATACACAACAATACCACAATAATGCAATCCAATTCCAAAACCAAACCCGTCCCAGATTCCGAACGAACAAAGGTCTTAACTCATTCTCTTTCTATGCCACATCAATGTGGAATGCGTTCCCAACAGGTATAAAAGAAAGGGCATCTCTATCCTCCTTCAAAACCGCAATAAAAGTTCACCTCCAGGCAGCTACAACCCTAAACTAACACCCTCCCCGGATTGTTAATAATCAAATGTAAACAATCAAATGCAGATACTTTTTCTTATGCCTTCTGATCTCTCTCTCTCTCTCTCTCTCTCTCTCTCTCTCTCTCTCTCTCTCTATGTCCACTACTTGCTGTCCATATCCTACCAAGTCAGACCTACACTGTTCCAATATCCATTTCTCTGTTCTCAATTGTTGATGACTGATGATAACAACCAAACCTAACCCCCCCCCCCCCCTCCACACCCCAGATTTTAAATAATGTAAATAATTCAATGTGATTATCTTGTGTGATGACTGTATTATGATGATAGTATATATCTGTATCGTGAATCAATTTAAGTGGACCCCGACTTAAACAAGTTGAAAATCTTATTCGGGTGTTACCATTTAGTGGTCATTTGTACGGAATATGTACTTCACTGTGCAACCTACTAATAAAAGTCTCAATCAATCAATCAAAGCAACATTAAGAACAACAATAAACAGAGCAATTGAGAGCAATTGAGGACACACAAACATAACACGGAACAATCCAAATGTAATGAAACAAAAATGAACATTATCGACAACAGCATCAATATTAGTAACGATTTCAAAATAGCAGTGATTAAAAAAACCTCATTGATATTATCATTAAAAACATTAATTAAAAAAAATAATAATAATAACTGACTTATTTTGAGTTTTTTGCTGTTTTCCTTTGTGTAGTGTTTTAGTTCTTGTCTTGCGCTCATATTTTGTGGCTTTGTGTTTTTTTGGGGTATTTTCCTGTAGCAGTTTCATGTCTTCCTTTGAGCAATATTTCCCGCATCCACTTTGTTTTTGCAATCAATATTATTTCTGTATTTTTTTATCCTTCTTTGTGGCGACATAGTTGATTGTCATGTCATGTTCGGATGTACTTTGTGGACGCTGTCTTTGCTCCACAGTAAGTCTTTGCTGTCGTCCAGCATTCTGTTTTTGTTTACTTTGTAGCCAGTTAGGTTTTAGTTTTGTTCTGCACAGCCTTCCCTAAGCTTCAATGCCTTTTCTTAGGGGCACTCACCTTTTGTTTATTTTTGGTTTAAGCATTAGACACCTTTTTACCTGCACACTGCCTCCCGCTGTTTACGACATCTACAAAGCAATTAGCTACCGGCTGCCACCTAAAAAGTTAAAGTTAAAGTACCAATGATTGTCACACTCACGAGGTGTGGCAAAATTATTCTCCGCATTTGACCCATCACCCTTGATCACTCTCTGGGAGGTGAGGGGAGCAGTGAACAGCAGTGGTGGCAGCGCCCGGGAATCATTTTTGGTTATTTAACCCCCAATTCCAACCCTTGATGCTGAGTGCCAAGCAGGGAGGTAATGGGTCCCATTTTTATAGTCTTTGGTATGACTCGGCCGGGGTTTGAACTCACAACCTACCGATGTCAGGGCGGACACTCTAACCACTACACGGTTACTCTGCTGAGCTCCTACACTCAACAACAACACATAATTTGCAGACTATAATTACTGGTTTACAAAAAATATTTTTAACCCAAATAGGTGAAATTACATAATCTCCCACGGCACACCAGACTGTATCTCACGGCACACTAGTGTGCCGTGAGATACAGTGGCTGAAAAACACTGATCTACGCGTTACCTGCTGTCACCGGCCCTCGCTCACCTCTGCGAGTGTGGAAACGGTACACAAACACGTTACGTAATTTAGCCCATGTGGGTTAATTGGACCCCCCTGCTCTCATCTCTCGCTTTCAGTTTCTGATGCAGCTGATGCTTGTTTGAACATTTCACAAGAATGTGTCGGACACTGATGATGATTGGAGGGAAAAGGGGGGGTGTTGCCTTAATGCCAAAAGGGGCCAATTTGCACTCATGCATAGCCACAAAAATAAATAAAGAAACACAATCCTGTGCAGGAGTTTGCATGGAAAGAGAGAGTGGCCTAAGGAGCTAAAAAGAGAAGGGGAGTTGGGTGGGGGGGTGGGATGTTAAAAGATGGAAACAAGAGGAAAGGGGGGTGCTGGTAGACAAACGGGAGGGAGGAGTGTGGGAGGCGGTGCTAATGCAGACAAGCAGGGAGGGAAAGCAGAGAGGAGTGAGAGGAGGACAGGAGAGGAAAAGAAGGCGGGGGTGTCCGTTTTGAAAGTCCTCGTGTCAGGATATGAAGAAGTCTGGTAGAGGACGGTGGCACAGGACGGATGTTAGACAGCAGCGAGCAAGTGGCTGACCAACCTGGCCCGGACTGATCGTTTTCGTTTTTTTCCCCGCAAAAGAAGAGGAGAGAGCGCCCCAAGAGGAGGCAGAGATGCAAGGCTCTCACTGGGGTGAGTGTTTTCATAATGTAAAGGCTAAATGCCCTTTTTTTTTATTTTAGTTTTTGTAAAGTCGATACCCTGCTGTTTTCGCCTCATTTGCATGAAGTTGCTTCAGAAAAACGTGTGTTGATGAAGCCACAAATGGAGGGTGGATCTACTTGGACACAAAAGTTGCTTGGCAGGAGCACTCCCACATTCCCAATGGACTTATCGGGAGCTGGAAGCCTAATTAAGATCTGATGTCTGTGATTACATTATGAATGTTGGGAAGTGAAAGCAATTGGATGGTTCGGTTGACCGGTTTGATGATGGGCCCATGCTTTTATAATACTGTGGCCAGACCAAAGCCGGTCTTTGTGTATATGATATGGATTAAAGACCACACGCAAACTTTTTAAAGTCCTGACAACTGATAAAAACAGTGCTGTTTTTGGTTATTTGTTTACATGACAATGGTGTTTTGTAGCCTGAATACACAAACCTTCTGGGCCTCAGAGTTGAAGCGTTGTTGTAGTTGTCTAGCAAAGTAAAGTGCGCAACACTGCTACTCAATACTTGCTTAGTATGCTTACATCAAATTCTAAACTCACATACGTATGCCAAATAAGTATATTGAAAGGTTGCTTTTGTCCAGGAGGACATGTACTTGCGTTGTTGCATTGCGTGACATTGCCAACATTTTAACAGGTTCATGTAAAAAGCCATTGTTTTGACAGTATTGTCACCTGTATGTAAAACTTGTCAAAAACAAAAGTTTTTATCGCAAAAAACATTAATGGACAGTTATGTCCACAGTGAAGATTAACCAGAACTTTCAGTATTTATGTGATTTTACGGCAAGTTTTCTTAACTAGGACAATTTTAAGTTTTGTTGTGATAAACAGTCAATGTCACTATTAGTCCACAATTGTCTCTATTTACCATTGTGCTTGTCTGGCTTCTGATTAGCGACACATTTAATGGGATTTAAAGTAGGGATGTTCCAATTAGGGTTTTAGTCTGTCAATTCCGATACTGATCAAAAATGAGTGATCGTATTAACTCTTAAAAAAACATATTTATGATGAGTGCTGTTGACAGTTTAACAATATCAATACACAATTTTAACTAGTTCCCTTTGTTTTATTACATAAAATTGCAAACTCTGTCGTAGTACACAAAAACGTAACAAAAAAAGAGCTACTATCTATTACTCATTGAAATAATATTGCCCTTAAAGTCCTCCTGTGTCCAGGTACTTATTCTCTGAATTTGTAACAATAACAAAAACAAATGATTTTGAGAAGATAAAAATATCGATCCAATCACTCTAGTATCGATTGTATACTGACATTACCTTTGGTGTCGACGCCACCAATTTATGGATCGATCTACCCTCTTACATGTCGTCTTCTGAGGCATTAATCGGCAATGGCGGTATTATACTTTTTCAAGAAAGTCGGTCAATACTGATTGGTGGCATTTTTTTCCCCAGAAAATTTAGGTTAAATATTAAATTGTAAGGTTCCACTGCAGTGTAGTGTACCAAATTTTCGAACTGTAAGCCGCTACTTTTTTCGACGCTTTGAACTCTGCGGCTTATAAGACGGTGCGGCTAATTGATTGGTTTGTCTTCGCTAACGGCCATAATGTTTTGTATTCAACAAATAGTTTTCATATAACACAGACAGACACACTGAAAAGGTATGTTATTGTTTGTGCTATGGCGTCATCTTTTGGATGAGTTCGCTTACTGTAGTTGCAGTATTTCCTTGCCTTCCTGCCTTGAACCGGAAGTACAAGTGTGGTTCCATCTACTAGTCTTCCATAGCGTTCTACTAGTATGGTTTCTTCATTCATCACTCCAAGCAACGTTTCAATCAATCAATCAATCAACCAATCAAACTTTATTTATAAAGCACTTTTTGGCAAACACAAAGAGCTGTACACAAATAAAAAAAAAAGAAAGAAGAGGAAAACATACAAACGCACACACACAGCGCTGATGACAATTAAAAAACAAAACATGGCATGGCACTGAGAACTAGAGGAATTACGCCACCTTTGAGGCGTCCACACTAAAGAATAACTAATATTAACACCATCCGAAAAATAGTATGAAACCTGATCAAGTTTATGTAAAAATGAAATATAATTACATTGATAAGTTGATTAAAAAAAACATAACATTGAAAGAATAATAGTAGTAATAATAGCAATAAATAAGATAGAAAATAACACAGTAAAATTAAACATTTAAAAATAATAAAAAACACAAAGAGTTTAACATGATCAGTAAAAAGCCTGATTATAAAGATGTCTTTAGCCTTTTTTGAAAGAAAAAAATGTTCTCTGCAGTCCTGAGGCTCTCTAGCAGGCTGCTCCACAGGTGGGGGCCGTAGTGGCCAAATGCCGCCTCACCGTGGGTCTTTGTTCTATTATTTGGTCAAGATAAAAGTTTGGTGCCAGAGGACCTCAGGGTTGATACGGTAAAAGCAGGGCGGATAGAAACGAAGGCACAAGGCCATTAAGACATTTAAAAAGTAATTATAGAACATTAAAATCTACTCTGAAGCGGACGGGGAGCCAATGCAGCGACTTTAAAACTGGTGTAATGTGCTCCCGCCCTCTGGTCCTCGTCAGCACATGTGCTGCTGAGTTTTGTAATAATTGTAGACTTCTGATATTTTGGGGGGGAAGACCAGAAAGAAAACGACAGGAAATAAGAGCATGCATTAGCACCTCCGTGTTGGCTTGAGAGTAACAGGCGGACTCTGGCTATGTTCTTAAGATGATAAACTATTTTAGTCATTTTTTTAATATGTGTGATAAAAGTCAGCTGGGAGTCAAAAATCACATGCAGATTTTTTCTAGATTGTGTTGGTAATTTTGGTTTTTCCCTAAAGAAACCCTTTGTTTTGTCCTGGTTGAGCTGTAGGAAATTAACTCCCATTCATGACTTGATGTCTAAAATACAGTTAAAAGGGTATTTATTGGTCCTGTGTCATCAGGAGACACGGCAATGTAAAACTGTGTATCATCAATAAAACCGTGGAAATTGATCTTCTAATGACGTCCCCAAGAGGTAGCATTATAAACATTAAAAAGAATGGGACCTAAAATTGAGCATTGGGGAACCCTACGTCTTATCTCATGGGTTCCTGAGGAACATGCATCCATACTTACATAAAAAATATCTGTCTGTAAGACAAGGGAGAAAAGTTTTCCAATATAACTAAAATAATTAATACTTACCGGTACTAAACCGTCACATGCTTGATACTTGTGTTTTTAAGCATACTTGTACGTGCTTTCGTAATGTAATCAAGTTAGCGTCATTAGCATTAGCTAGTATGCTAGCACATTTACAAGCGTCTGTTACTATTATTAACTTACAATGGCATTCTTTTTGTACTGTTTGTTTCACAAAGTGATATTCACCAAAATGTCACAGTGGAGTTATTAAATCTGTTTAGCTCATTGGAGAGCTAGCTTCTGTAGCTGGTAGGTCCATGACGAAGATCTGTGTTTTGTTTGACCAGCTGTTTTACTGCCGTGTTACAGGCATCGTTTGAAAATAATTAGGATATGTAAATAAACATTTACAAAATAACTAATTTCACAACGTATATATCTGCGGCTTATAGTCCGGTGGGTACAACTTATATACCGGTGCACTCTGTAGTTTGGAAATACGGTAGTTCTCTACACTAGTACTCATGTAGATATAGCCTTAGATTGTTTATTTTTGTTAGCAGCTTTGTAGCGGTATTTACAGTCACAGGGGATTTTAAGAAGAGATATAGGACTATAAGATAATAGTAAAAATACAAATTTATCACCACATATTTGCTGAAAATGATTAACTTTCCTGAGTATAAGCTACATATTTTAAAATGGACAAGGTAAGGCAGTAAAAACGGTGGTACTTGCAAAGCCAGATATTTTTAAGTTTGAGAGCCAGCTTTCTGTTGGAGTGAGTACTTTTTCTTCTGCTGCTGCTCATTATAGACTGCTTGGGCATTGATTTGAAATATTAGCCTTGGAAGAACAGTAAGAGCTGGGTTACCGGCCTCTGGACAGTTGGCCTACAGAGGACGTTATCCAATCTGTGCAGACGCACACACACACACACACACACACACACACACACACCACACACTTTTACATACCACACGTTGAAGATTAGAGGGTACATGAGTGACGCCACAGATAGCAGACTATTAGGCTGCATTGCTATCAGTACAACACACATTGGCGCGAAAGGTCTCAAAAGTTGTGTTGCTGTGTTGTTAAATCTTGTGTATGTGCACTGCACATTATTTGCCTCTTGCCAAGTTTTAAAATTGTATTTCTAGGGAAAAAAAACAAGTTTTAAGAGCTACAGTATATACTTATTTTAAGTCATTGACTAATTTCTATTCTAGTTTAAAAAAGTGTTAAAATTGAGAAAATAACTTCTAATATGTTTGGTTCCCCTTTTAAAGATTCTTCAACAGCTCAAGGATGCTAAATTTAAGAATTGCAAGTTAAATAATGCTTGTTTTCAAAATAAAATACTTATTTTTAGCTTAATAGTCCTGCTAATTTGTAGATATACAAAGCTTAATTTAGGATGCCTTATCAAGTAAAATTACCTGTCCATGAAGGTAGGTCATTTCACTAGTTTTTGGTACAAAACCCAAAACCAGTGAAGTTGGCACGTTGTGTAAATCGTAAATAAACACAGAATACAATGATTGGCTAATCTTTTTCAACCTATATCCAATAGAATAAACGAAACCAGTGAAGTTGGCACGTTGTGTAAATCGTAAATAAACACAGAATACAATTATTTGCTAATCCTTTTCAACCTATATTTGATTGAATAGACTGCAAAGTCAAGATATTTAATGTTCTAACTGGAACAGTTTAAGAACAACATTTCTCAATGAGCTATTGCAAGGAATTTAGGGATTTCACCATCTACGGCCCCTAATATCATCAAAAAGTTCAGAGAATCTGGAGAAATCACAGCACAAGCTGCTAAGCCTGTGACGATCCCTCAGGCGGTACTGCATCAAAAAGCGATATCAGTGTGTAAAGGATATCACCACATGGGCTCATGAACACTTCAGAAAACCACTTTCAGTAACTACAGTTGGTCGCTACATCCGTAAGTGCAAGTTAAAACTCTACTATGCAAAGCCAAAGCCATTTATCAACAACACCCAGAAACGCAGCCGGCTTCGCTGGGCCCGAGTTCATCTAAGATGGACTG
The DNA here is from genome assembly GCF_033978785.1 of Entelurus aequoreus. Classification (NCBI taxonomy): domain Eukaryota; kingdom Metazoa; phylum Chordata; class Actinopteri; order Syngnathiformes; family Syngnathidae; genus Entelurus; species Entelurus aequoreus. Next base: position 12,829,663 of record NC_084739.1, read on the forward strand.
ATGCAAAGTGGAAAAGTGTTCTGTGGTCCGACGAGTCCACATTTCAAATTGTTTTTGGAAAATGTGGACGTTGTGTCCTCCGGAACAAAGAGGAAAATAATCATCCAGATTGTTATAGGCGCAAAGTTCAAAAGCCAGCATCTGTGATGGTATGGGGGTGTATTAGTGCCCAAGGCATGGGTAACTTACACATCTGTGAAGGCACCATTAATGCTGAAAGGTACATACAGGTTTTGGAGCAACATATGTTGCCATCCAAGCAACGTTATCATGGACGCCCCTGCTTATTTCAGCAAGACAATGCCAAGCCACGTGTTAGAACAACGTGGCTTCATAGTAAAAGAGTGCAGGTACTAGACTGGCCTGCTTCCCATTGAAAATGTGTGGCGCATTATGAAGCGTAAAATACCACAACAGAGACTCCGGACTGTTGAACAATTTAAGCTGTACATCAAGCAAGAATGGAAAGAATTCCAACTGATAAGCTTCAAAAATTGGTCTCCTCAGTTCCAAACGTTAACTGAGTGTTGTTAAAAGGAAAGGCCATGTAACATAGTGGTAAAAATGCCCCTGTACCAACTTTTTTTCAATGTGTTGCTGCCATTAAATTCTAAGTTAATGATTATTTGCAAAAAACAATTTAGTTTCTCAGTTCGAACATTAAGTATCTTGTCTTTGCAGTCTATTCAATTGAATATAAGTTGAAAATAATTAGCAAATCATTGTATTGTGTTTTTTTTAATCTGAATTACACAAGTGCTAACTTCACTAGTTTGGGGTTTTGTAGTTTTTCATAAAATGTAGTCTTTTTATCTTATATTTTGTCAGTTCTTTTTTGCAGTGTGTAATTCCAAGTGCCGCGGGCCACACATTGTAGTATGTCAGCAGACATGTTTATAGTCAGCGTGCTTAGAAGCCGTGTATGCCTTCAACTCTTTGTAGTAGTCACCGTGACGTGTTGACATTTCATTTGTGCAAAGGCCGTAATTAAGTTGGAGGGCTCGATGTTTCTCTTTGTAAACACGGCAGCCATAAATGGGCAGGTGCTAAGATGCTGACATAAAGTTTGAAATGGAAAAAGGGGGGCTTGACTCAGAGAAGGTGGGTTACCTCATTCCCTGTGAGCGATACCAATGAGGTAAACGTGCGTTGCAGGTCACACGAAACAGTTTTTTGCTGTGCTGACTCATATATGGACACAACGGCAAGGTAATAACATTGCGCGGGCTTCAAGGTTTACTGTCCTCAGCTCCACTTTTTCCAGGGCTCATGTTGAGCTAAACCTCGAGCCAGGTATTTATGTAAAGCCTAGCTGGGACTACTGAGACCAAGAGGAGACAGCGAGAGATTAGAAGTCAGCCTGGCTTCTCTTCACTTTGCTGAATGAGACTTTTCCAAGCTAGTATGCCTCCTTTCTCCTACTCGCCCTCCATCTTTCCTCCACTTCCCAGCGAATAAACGCTTCAATACGTCGGCGCGTATGCTGTGCTCCGCCATGTCAGATATTTTTTTAGATGAGTGGAAGTGAATTATACATCAAGGCTAGCACAGTTGAACTGAGGCGTCGCTGCTTATGCAATAGCAACTTGTGTTCTGGCATCATTGTGTGTACCGTGGACTGCAACATCTTTGCTGAAATCTCAACGGTTTCTTATTATAATATTTTTCAACAATTTTTACTGTTTATCCATGTCTGTCTCAAACAGAGTGAAGCACCATTGTTCACTTTTTTCTACTTTTTAAATATGCATTGTAACACTGCACTTGTCCAATGTAATAGATGCAATTTGTCACACTGCTGAAGAAAAACAACAACATACCAACATAACAAAACTACTTTTAGCTCCCATTTGAATCTTTTGGGTTTTGCCTTCAAACCTTCCTGTATTCAGACTTGCTCCCTGAGTTTGTAAACAATAACAAATTGACCCAAAAAAGATTTTGTAATAGGATCAAGGAAAATAAAAATATTGAAATCATTTTAGTATTGTTTATACAGTGGAACCACAATTTACGAACTTAATTGGTTCCTGAACATAGTTTGTAAACAGAAAAGCTTGTATAATGAAGCAGAGGTCCCCATAATAATGGTAATATCCTCGACAAAAGTCCCTATTTAAATAAAATACTGCACACTGCGAAGACAATGTTTATACCGTATTTTCCAGATTATAGAGCCCACCGATATATAAGCTACACCCACCAAATTTTAAAGGAAAAAAATATTTTGCCATATACTTGCCGCATCGACTATAAGCCGTGAATATATACGTTGTGAAATTAGTTATTTGCAAAGCTTAATTGTTTCCAAACAGTGCCTGTAACACGGCAGTAAAACAACTGATCAAACAAAACAGAGGTCATCGTCATGGACCAGCTCTCCATCCAGCTAAACAGACTCAATAACTCCACGGTGAGGTTTTAGTGGATTTACCGAGGAATGTGTGAAACTGAAACAATACGAAAAGAATGGTGTTGTAAATTAATAATACTGACACAGACACTCTTAAACATATTAGCATATTAACTAATGCTAACGATTCTAGCTTTATTACATTACAATAGCACGTACAAAAATACAAAATATAAAAGACTCCTACAGACATCACACATGGGACGGTTTAGTAAGTATGAATTATTTTAGTTAAATTGTAAAACCTACAGACGTTGTTTGTAGTGATGAATGAAGAATCCTTTCGAGCAGAAACCCTATGGACGGTTTTACTTTCGGTTCACGGCATTGAAACAGGAAGTACTGTTTCAACCCGCAACACCTGCACTGAGTAAATTCATTGAAAAGATGGCGCCATAGCACAAAACAATAACACACCATTTCATTGTGTCTGCTTGTGTCTAATGAAAACTATTGAACACAAAATATTATGGCCATTATCGAAGAAAAATCCATAAATTAGCCGCATTGTTTTAGAAGTTACAGGGTTCAAAGCGTAGGAAAAAAGTAGTCAAGTGATTTATATTTATATAGCGCTTTTCTCTCTAGAGACTCAAAGTGCTTTACATAGTGAAACCCATTATCTACAACTTTAAGCTACATTTAAACCTGGGAGCAGGTGGTTGAAGTATTTTGCCCAAGGACACAACGGCAGTGACTAGGATGACGGAAGCTGGGATCAAACCTGGAACCCTTAAGTTGCTGGCATGGTTGCTCTACCAACCGAGCCACACTGGCCAGGTAGTAGCGGCTTATAGCCCGGAATTTACGATATATAATGTACCGGTATATATTAGGGATGTAACGGTATCAAAATCTCACGGTACGATATCATCAAGGTATTAAGGCCACTGTACGATATTATTGTGGTATATGTTTGTGCGATGTGTATATGTTTCAAGCAAATATTTTTTTTAAACTTACAGTTGAGTGCCTTGTAAGTAACAATGTAAACATCCATCCATCCATCCATTTTCTACCGCTTATAAACATCCTGGATAAAACAATAATGTTCACTTTAGTGTTTTTTAAGTTTTACTTTCTGAGAAGCAGTGTCCTCCACAGTGAGCATGTTTATATCAGTCTGAAATATGCTGTTTCTCAGAAATGTTTTAACTAACAATTGAACTTTGAATAATGTAAATAACTCACAAACTGATGTTTGACTTTGCTGTCTTTAAATAACTTTTCTGGATGACAGTTTATGAGGATGCGACTTGTCCAGGGTGTACGCTGCCTTCCACCCAAGTGTAGATAGATAGGCTCCAGCCCACCGCGAAATTGAGAGAGACAAGCGGTGGAAAATGGATGGCTCGATTGAGGATTTATGAAATAGTTTTTTAGTTCCCTAATGTTTCCCGTTTTGAATTTTTTTTTTTGGTGATTGACGATGTGACGTGACAGGCTTGCTCTGTGTCGCCTTGGAAACGCTCGAGACGAATTGCTTTGTATAGCGCAGACTTTCTTACCTCCACCAAAGAGGTTATGTTTTCACCAGGGTTTGTATGTCTGTTTTGTAGCAACATAACTAAAAACATAGTTATGGATAGATTTTGATGACATTTTTCAAGCAATATAAAAATATATATATATTTAATCAACTACGAACACACTTTACTTCCTTGTTACGGCGTTCCAAGGCCCACTTTGGCGCCCCGCACTGCGTGGAGGATTCTGGGAGATGCAGTTTAGTTTCATACCCGGCCAAAGTTAAAGTGCCGGAAAAAACTACACACCAAGTTTTTGTTTGACAGCGTCAGGCATCTCTGTATTATTGTGAAACCTTTGAAACCGAAATACCACGGTATCTACATTACTGTTACACCCCTAGTATATACATATCAAACCAACATAACAAGGCGGTAATAGTTCAACAATCTCTTTTATGTCAACACGCACACAAGAGCCTCATTGGTCCAAAACGTTACCCACCATTTTGCTACAATAGAAAACAGAGAAAAAGGAAAACGAGTTTACCTTGGGTTTGTGAATATTTGTGGCATTTTTGAACACTCTGGGAGTTTCAGAGTGATAAACGAGAAGTAGCTTCACATAATCACCGCTAGTGTTGGCACAAACTAGCAGTTTGAGACGATCCTTCATCTGCTTGTGTCCCGTAGTGCCTTCTGTAACGCTGTAATAAAGGTCCGAACAATTTCCCTTGTGGATCATTAAAGTTTGTCTTAGTCTAAGTCTGTGACTGTGTCTTTTTCGGTCTCATCACAGTGAAAGCTAGCTGCAGAACAAAGCCCCCTTCGATGATAAAATCCTTGAAAGTGAAGGCGCCGAGAGCCGTAGGCTAACTCGCTAAAACGCTAGCTCAAAGCGGTTGTCTAGCTAACCGAAGCTGTACAGCAAGACTGTGGGAGTTTGGACAGATTTAAAGTGTTTCTGATCACACAAAGTAATCTCTTAGACAGGCTGACACAGCTCTGACCGACGCAAAGGTACGACAATTGAGGAAATAAGCTTGACAGAAGTGCCGCTAGCTGTCGAAGCTCTTACAAACAGCCACGTACGTGTGTACAGGATGTGACGTAGGGGGGCAAGCCTTTTCAAAATGGTACGCCAAGACATGGTTCGCACACAGAGGCATATTAGGTGCGATGTAAAGGTTCGTAAACCGAAAAGGTCGCAAATGGAGGCCTTCGTAAATCGAGATTCCTCTGTATACTGATACTATATTAGGTATCAATAGTATTGACATCTACTCACCCCTACTTTACATTGAAGCTTTAGCGGTTAGCTTCTTGTGGGGTCCTGCTGGTTGTGTGTGTATTTTGCTTAGCCATTCCTTTTCCTCTAGTTTATTTCCTGCCATGATGGTGCGGATTAGTATCTTAGAATCGGCTTCACGCTGTGGAAAGACGGCACGTTCATTGCAGCTTGTACTCAAATTCAAGCCGGAATTTACGCAACTCCCGCATGTAACAAGGAATATGGAAATGTAATTGTGTCTCCCTGAGCATGCATCCCTTTTGAAGGAACCTTTCACCTGAGTACAATCCTACTGAGCATCTAAACCAGTGGTTCTTAACCTGGGTTCGATCGAACCCTAGGGGTTCGGTGAGTCGGCCTCAGGGGTTCGACGGAGCCTCCGCCCCGGAGGTCAAGACACACCGACTCATCGCGTAAATAAAAACTTCTCCCTATCAGCTTTATGGATACGGCAACAGCAGAAGTCAGACTGATTTGCATGTGTGTAATTTGTTGTGAGTTCATGCACTGTGTTGGTTTTGTTCTTTGAACAAGGTGATGTTGATGCACGGTTCATTTTGTGCACCAGTAAAAAAACATAACTTTGTCTTGAATTTGAAAAAAAAAAACATTTTATTTTTCACTGAAGAAGAGTTCGGTGAATGCGCATATGAAACTGGTGGGGTTCGGTATCTCAAACAAGGTTAAGAACCACTGATCTAAACACTGGGACACAGATGTGGTAAAGATCAGCCAGGCTCGGCCGCTCATCAGTTAATCAGTTAAAAAAGGTAAATATCGGCCTGGCGCCGACATTTTTACAAAGCTGTCCTTTGTAAAGTGGGTTGGGCTAACCTAGCAAGGGGCAAGTCATGAGGATGTCCATGAGGAAGGAAGTTTTTCCTTCATTAAAAAAAACCCAAACTCCAAAAGTGTCCATTTGAGTGCGAGATATGATGGATTGTTTGTTGCTACATGTAAATGAGTTAAGCTGCCACAGCCCCCTCACATCTAAACAATCTAGAATGGGAGATAACAGCCCCTTTCGCTCTGCTTTCTGCCCTCTGTTTAACTGAAACAATGGACCTCCGCTGCGTATACAGCCAGGGGCCACAGGGGGTGAAGGAAGGAAGGGGAGTTTCGGAGGGAAAGCTTCTCTGCAGGTGGGGACAAAGAGGAGTCAGACTAAAATTGAAATCAAAGATCAATGTGTCATCAAAGTTAAGGTCGAGAGGTATCATTGATTCTTGCAAACAAGTACATTGTGCCCTTAAAAATGACTTTTCATGGTATTTCCACTGTCTGCGTGCCTGACTGCCGCCGGCTAACTGTCAGTGGCTGGAAAAACTCTTGGAAAACACAACATTTCCAACAGATCAGGAATTTAAGCCATTCTCCCACTTTTAACAGACAGCTACCCCTCTCTCTTTCTCTTTCCACCTGCACCAGCTTACTGGAAACTGCATCAGCCCAAATGAGTGCTTTTGTAAATCAGGTCTGCTATGAAAGCAACAATTAAATTAGTCATGCTGTGTTTTGATCATCCGTTTGAGCGATTTCCTTTTAGAGGGAATTAGATTGTGGACCAAGCTAAATGTTATCTTGATCTTTTTTCAACTCTATGCTAAATTTCTCCTATATTTCCAGCTTTTTGTTGGCTTGCTAAACTGGGAAATAAAAACATTGACATTTGTGCACTTTTTTTGTGATCTGCTTTTACAATAAGATTTAAAGAAACACATGATTCATTTATACCTTTTAACTAGTGATTGGAAAGTGGAAATCAGCTTTTTATTTATTTTTCTCAAAATGACGCTAATGTAGTGGCTGCTAGTTGCAGGAGCTAGTATCTGCTCCTGTCTGTCCTCTTTTGTACTCTTGATGTTTCTCTCTTGTTTTCTTGTGTTTTTTGCCCTGTGGTTCAGGCCCCTTCTGCGCAGGTTTTTGGTGCTTTTTTTGCAGACTTTTGGATCTGCCTCGGGGGCGCCTTTTGGCCATGGCCATGTTTACACCGGAGACCAGTTGATGGCTCTATGCCACACCTGAGTTTGCATGGCGAGACCGAAAGAGAGTCGGAGGAAGAGACAGGGCTGTGAAGCTAGCGTCGAGATTGACGAGCTTCACGGAGCCCTGGCTGAATGAGCATGTATCCCTCAACGGAATCTCACTTATCTGTGCTAGTGGGCAACATAGGACGGAGTCAGCTCTCTGGGTTGCTCTGTTTGGTCTGTTGCGGTCTCTTGCTGTGCTGTGCTCCCCCCCCCACCCTCCCCCAGGCAGACAATTGGGGCGGCATGGCGTAGTGGGTAGAGCAACCGTGCCAGAAACCAGAGGGTTGCAGGTTCGCTCCCCGCCTCTTACCATCCAAAAATCGCTGCCGTTGTGTCCTTGGGCGGGACACCTCACCCTTTTCCCCCGGTGCCACTCACACCGGTGAATTGAATGATGAATGATAGGTGGTGGTCGGAGGGGCCGTTGGCGCAAATTGCAGCCACGATTCCGTCAGTCTACCCCAGGGCAGCTGTAGCTATGAAAGTAGCTTACCACCACCAGGTGTGAATGAATGATGGGTTCTACATGTAAAGCGACTTTGGGTACTTGGAAAAGCACTATATAAATCCCAGGTATTATTATTATTATTATTAATTGCGTGAAACACCGCAGAAGCCACCACAATGTGTGTAGGAGTTGAAATGGTGTTTTTGTTTTGTTGATTTTCAATGCATGTTTCAATCGTATGTGCACGATATTTACTTTTGCTCATTTTTTGTTTGTTTTTTTTGTTTTACTTTTGTCGCAGTATTGAATGATTGAAGCTTTTATTAGTAGATTGCACAGTACAGTACATATTCCGTACAATTGACCACTAAATGGTAACACCCGAATAAGTTTTTCAACTTGTTTAAGTCGGGGTCCACTTAAATTGATTCATGATACAGATATATACTATATATATATACTATCATCATAATACAGTCATCACACAAGATAATCATCAGAGTATATACATTTGATTATTTACATTATTTACAATCCGGGGTGTAGGATGTGGAGGGGGGTTTTAGGTTTGGTTGATATCAACACTTCAGTCATCAACAATTGCATCATCAGAGAAATGGACATTGAAACAGTGTAGGACTGACTTGGTAGGATATGTACAGCAAGTAGTGGACATAGAAGGAGAAATCAGAAAGCATAAGAATAAGTATCTACATGCAGACATGGCGCCCCTCGATTGGCAGCTGGTTGCATCAGATCTTTGCACTTTTAATGTCTTTTGTCACTTGTTTTCTTAAATTTTTACCTTTTTGTTTTAAGACTTTTTGAATCTGCACTGCAACCACATAATTTTCCCATTGTGGGATAAAATAAAGTCTATCCTATTGTATCCTACATACATAAAACATATTGTATGCATTTATTTTGTCTAAGCTAACTTTAAAACATGCAATACTACTGTATGGCCTGTGATATAATGTTTTTAGACAAATACACAACATGGAGGCACAGTTAGTAAACGCCCATGTTTGACCCCGTAATTTAACTTTAAATTTGTCACACGGTTCATTGCGCTTATCTAAACACCCTCTGTAACTTGTTGTCGTTTAATGAAATCACCACGGAATTTGGTACGCACCTTTAGGGCACTGACAAGCACATGTTTTTAAAATTTTACCAAGACTGGTTGGAAAAACATTTTCCATGATTAAAGGAAAACTTTGCCGGCAAGACTTAGGACCTATTTTCCTATAAGTCATTGACTATTTGTCTAATGATATTGTATATATACACTACCGTTCAAAAGTTTGGGGTCACATTGAAATGTCCTTATTTTTTAAGGAAAATCACTGTACTTTTCAATGAAGATAACTTTAAACTAGTCTTAACTTTAAAGAAATACACTCTATACATTGCTAATGTGGTAAATGACTATTCTAGCTGCAAATGTCTGGTTTTTGGTGCAATATCTACATAGGTATATGGAGGCCCATTTCCAGCAACTATCACTCCATTGTTCTAATGGTACAATGTGTTTGCTCATTGGCTCAGAAGGCTAATTGATGATTAGAAAACCCTTGTGCAATCATGTTAACACATCTGAAAACAGTTTAGCTCGTTACAGAAGCTACAAAACTGACCTTCCTTTGAGCAGATTGAGTTTCTGGAGCATCACATTTGTGGGGTCAATTAAACGCTCAAAATGGCCAGAAAAAGAGAACTGTCATCTGAAACTCCACAGTCTATTCTTGTTCTTAGAAATGAAGGCTATTCCACAAAATTGTTTGGGTGACCCCAAACTTTTGAACGGTAGTGTATATTGTACATGTTGCACTACACTGATGCTGTATTTGACAAGGCAAAATGCTAAAGAGTTCCAAGGGCAGTCAGACCATAGATCAGATATTTTGTCTGGTCTAGTAAGTTTTCCTCGACACGCTGTGCTTCTAACCTCATTTTCCGAGACACCGATGGGACAAGTTGCTTCAAAATGAGCCCATAAATAAGTATGGCCTGGACAGTTTGCGTCCCCAAATGACCATCTTGTCTCCACAAGACCGAGTGATGTCTAATTCCTCCTTCTTTTGTAGTTAGCTGGCTGCTCTCTCCGTCAACCCCCACAGGGACATTTGGAGTGTTCCTGCAATAGAATCTAGGTTGGGGTCACCCCATATTTGAGAGCTCTCACATCCAAATTAAAGAAACTGTAGCCCAGGGGTTCTTAATTTTTTTGACCTCAGGGACCCAACTTTTTCACTATAGAGGAGCCTGTGGCTCACTCAAATATTAACACTGAATTAGTCATCTTTGTCTTGATGTTGATCGTGTTCAATAATTATATCCAGTGTTGGGACTAACGTGTTACTTTGTAACGCGTTACTGTAACGCTGTTAGTTTCGGCGGTAACTAGTAATCTAACGCGTTATTTTTTATATTCATTAACTCAGTTACCGTTACTACATGATGCGTTACTGCGTTATTTTACGTTATTTTTTATGTAGTATCGGCTAGAAACTGAAGATCTGAGTGTGTTTTATTGCAGCGCTCCGGTGGAAAAGAAGAGGCGCTTTGTGTGGGTGGGAGCTCTCATACCGTAGTCGAGGGGCGCAGGGGAGACGTATATGTACTAACAACCTTACCTTTACCCGGAAGAGGGTCTTTACAGCTGAGGGTGAATGACGAGCCCGGCGGTTTGTTGCAACTTTGTGACTTTATTGGACGCAGCCATCCACCAAGCTAGAGAACCTGCACGCACTCACTGTCGCCGCTCCCTCACTTCTCTCGCCCACTCACTCACTGACGTCACTCACCCACATGCTGTCATATTTTAAAGGGCCACACACACACACACACACACACATACGCTACTCTCATAACAACTAACATGACATCATGGTGAAGCCAGAAGTCGAGTGTCTTACCATTCTCACTACTTTTCTTTTGTCGAGCACAAAGAAAATAACATTTTAGTTAAATGTAAGTTGTGTCTTGGATCAAAGATCCTATCTACTTAAAGTTAAAGGCCTACTGAAAGCCACTACTACCGACCACGCAGTCTGATAGTTTATATATCAATGATGAAATCTTAACATTGCAACACATGCCAATACGGCTGGGTTAACTTATAAAGTGACATTTAAAATTTCCCGGGAAATATCCGGCTGAAACGTCGCGGTATGATGACGTATGCGCGTGACGAAGTCAGTTTAACGGAAGTTATGGTACCCCGTAGAATCCTATACAAAAAGCTCTGTTTTCATTTCATAATTCCACAGTATTCTGGACATCTTTTGCAATTTGTTTAATGAACAATGAAGGCTGCAAAGAAGACAGTTGTAGGTGGGATCGGTGTATTAGCAGCGAACTACAGCAACACAACCAGGAGGACTTTGTTGGAGAGCAGACGCGCTAGCCGCCGACCTCACCTTGACTTCCTACGTCTCCAGGCCGCCAAACGCATCAGGTGAAGTCCTTCGTCCTTCCGCCGATCGCTGGAACGCAAGTGAGCACGGGTGTCGATGAGCAGATGAGGGCTGGCTGGCGTAGGTGGAGAGCTAATGTTTTTAGCATAGCTCTGTGCGGTCCGGTTGCTAAGTTGCTAAGTTAGCTTCAATGGCGTCGTTAGCACAGCATTGTTAACCTTCGCCAGCCTGGAAAGCATTAACCGTGTATTTACATGTCCACGGTTTAATAGTATTGTTGATTTTCTATCCATCCTTCCAGTCAGGGGTTTATTTTTTTTGTTTCTATATGCAGTTAAAGCACGATGCTATCACGTTAGCTCGTAGCTAAAGCATTTCGCCGATGTATTGTCGTGGAGATAAAAGGCACTGAATGTCCATTTCGCGTTCTCGACTGTCATTTTCAAGAGGATATAGTATCCGAGGTGGTTTAAAATACAAATCCGTGATCCACAATAGAAAAAGGAGAAAGTGTGGAATCCAATGAGTCAGCTTGTACCTAAGTTACGGTCAGAGCGGAAAAAAAATATGTATTTCACTGCATTCTAGTCCGTCACTCTAACGTTCCTCGTCCACGAATCTTTCATCCTCGCTCAAACTAATGGGGTAATGGTCCGAATCGCTCTAGCTGCGTTGAAAACAATAGGAAAATATGAGGGAGTGAACAACTGACAACGTCATGCTACTTCCGGTAGGGGCAAGGTTTTTTTTTATCGGAGACCAAAAGTTGCGAACTTTATCGACGTTGTTCTATACTAAATCCTTTGAGCAAAAATATGGCAATATCGCAAAATGATCAAGTATGACACATAGAATGGATCTGCTATTCCCGTTTAAATAAAAACATTTCATTTCAGTAGGCCTTTGAAGTTAAAGTGCCATTATGTTGCAGCTATTTAAAATAGTTTTGGCAATTTGTTCTGGCCTGAAATAAATTGGCCCTTTGAAACATATCTTTGTCTTTGTGTGTTGTATGTAGACCACATTGTTTGTGTGTTGTATGTAGACCACATTTTTTGTGTGTTTTATGTAGACCACATTGTTTGTGTGTTGTATGTAGACCACATTGTTTGTGTGTTGTATGTAGACCACATTGTTTGTGTGTTGTATGTAGACCACATTGTTTGTGTGTTGTATGTAGACCACATTGTTTGTGTGTTGTATGTAGACCACATTGCTTAGCAGAGTTCAGTGATGCAAATGCATGTCAAGTCGATCAACAGATTGTATTATTCTCCAGTGCAATAACAGTACTGAAATGAAGGCTAAAAGGGCATTAATGGGAGCCTTAAAAAAAAGGGGGGGGGGGAAATAAGTAACTAAATGGTTACTTTTCACAGTAACGCATTACTTTTTGGTGTAAGTAACTGAGTTAGTAACTGAGTTACTTTTGAAATAAAGTAACTAGTAATTGTAACTAGTTACTGGTTTTCAGTAACTAACCCAACACTGATTATATCGAAGCTACTTACAGTTTACAACCTTTTAAAATGATATGAAACGACTTGTTAATCACAAAGATTGTTATCAAGGTTTAGGTCAGGGAGATTAGAAAAATAAATACTAATCAAATATACTGAAGGGAAGAAGGGATTCATAAAAACTTAAAAACTGATGAAAAAATAGATTTACAAAAAAATAAGCAGTGCTAAAATCAATAAATTCTCACTATATTAATAATAAATCATTCTAATATGTATGTTTCTTAGATAAACTGTTGAAGTGCAAATTAAAATACAGTTTCACCACTTAAATCATAATTTTGGCGCTAAAGAAACTCCTATGACTTTAGCTCTAGTCGTTACTGCCGCAAATGGTAAAAAGTATACCACAACTGAGTGCCGCTGTGGCCCATATGAACCACAGCTGAGAAACCTCTAGGGAACGTTCGCAGCCCAACAATGTGCCCTGGCCCTATGGTTAAGAAATACTTTTGTAGCCGACCGGCACCGTGCGGCTCTGTAAATCCTGAACAGTCTCATGCTAGATTACAGAGAGACAGCGTGTAACTCGTCAATAATTAAAAAAGAAGAAAAATGTGACATTGTGCAAACAAACTACATAAACACAGTTTATGTTCCATTGTACCACAGAAGTGACTATTTTCTGTTGACCAATCAATGGACAACGGCGTGTTTAGCTCCACCTAGCATTAGTCAATGGAATGTGGGAGTCTATTAAGTAAAAGGACAAACAAATGAGTACTATACCAAACCGAAATATGCTACTTAATTGAAACAAGGCTCAAAAGCCTATGGAGCAAACATTCCTGAAACTGCCCAACAGGGATGGGCCTAAAATCTATATGGATATATATTGCAGCCCCCTGTGGGACAATGTACATGACGATATATTATTTGGCATGTAGATAACAAATGGCATGTAGGCCGCACAGTCAGCAGATCTGGGTTCAATTCTTCGTTTGGACACGTTTGTGTGGTGTTTGCATGTTCTCCCTGCGTGTGCGTGGGTTTTACCCGGGTACCCAGGCTTCCTTCCACATTCCAAAAATATGTATGTTAGATTAATTTCAGACTCAAATTGTCAATAGGTGTGAATGTGAGTGTGAATGATTGTCAATAGGTGTGAATGTGAGTGTGAATGATTGTCAATAGGTGTGAATGTGAGTGTGAATGATTGTTTGTCTATATGAGCCTGTCGCCCTCTTACCTGCGACCCTAATGAACAGAAGCGGTATAGAAAATAGATGGATTGATTAATGATAATAGAACCATTTCAAAACGGGTTACAAAGGCTTCTAATTTGACTGCTGACATATGTGGTAACATAATGCGTAATTTACGGTTGCATTATTTTGTGAAATGATCTACTTGCTGGTCAATGGATGTTCTCATTCATCCAGGTCATTGTATTTCCATTGAATTGATCGCAACGGGACTGTTTGTCTTAAAAAAATGTTTTGCCTCTCATCCAAGTAGGCTTCATCAGTTCATGCTCACAGACTTTGATTGGTCACTCTAGACTTAGACTTAGATTGGTCAGTCTAGTCTTAGACTTAGATTTGTCAGTCTATTCTTAGACCTAGATTGGTCAATCTAGTCTTGGATTTAGATTGGTCAATCTAGTCTTACATTTAGATTGGTCAAGTCTAGTCTTAGACTTAGATTGGTCAAATCTAGTCTAGACGCTGGTGCCGAAACCCCAAATAATTATACTCAAACACCAGGTCTACTTGATAATTTACTGTTAATGTCTGGTTTACTACCTGCTGTAACATGGTTTTATTTACACTTCTGTTAAAACGCAATAAGCACTTATTTTTCTGTTTTTTAGATACTTTACTTACTTTATTAGTTTTGGATGATCCTACAAAATTAGGTATTGATTCAATACCAAGTAGTTACAGGGGAAGTATTGGTCATACCAATGCTGATACTAATACTTAAAATTGTCAAGATCGATTGATTACATTTTTGATCAGAACTATAATCAGATAAAAACACAGAATGGTGGTGTAACAATAAAAATGTAATATTTAAATTATTTCTCACTGTTGGTCTTGATTTAAATTCTCTGGTTTTTGCCCTTAAAGTCTTCCTGTGTCCATTGACTTATTTACAGAGTTTGCAAACAATAACAAAAACGACGACAAAATATGTTTGATGATAAGAAAATATAAATTTAACCACTGTAGTATCTATAATATACTGATACTCTACTTTGTATCGTTTGTGTCGACATTTGTATCGACCTGCCCACCTACTGTAAGTTTCCTTCAAGAGCTCTAGCTTGTAGGCAGCATATCCTCCTGCAGTGTGTAGTGTAGCATGTTTAGCTATGCCTCATCTTCCAGGGATGATACTTGTAAGAAACATTGTTTAATTGCTGACTTAGTGTCTTTGCACTGTGTAAGAACGTTAGCTACTAGCATGAATGCTCAAGTGCCTCGAGGACCAAATCGTGCGGGAGACAGCTAGAATGTGTCGTCAACATGCATTATCACGTATGAAAAATAGTAATAAAAGCTCTATCGTTGGCCAAGTTTATATCATTTATATCGTCTATATTGCGCAACCCTACTGTCTGGTTATCTTGTTGCATTTTCAAATGAAATACTAGGTTGTACACAAGAAAAACTACATTAATTCCTGGTATGTTTTTTTCACTTCTAGTCTCTCTTAAACCGTAATGTGCTAAACATCACAGACTACAAATATTTTTACATGATTTCTGATTAGTTTTAGCCAGATTTGAGAAATGTTACAGAGAACAAGGAAATAGGATAAAATTGCTATTGTATAAAAAGGGGTAAGATTAAATATGCTCAGCTTCTTCCTACTCCTTTTCGGACGTGCTGTAATGAAGCAACTGGAAATAGGTGATAAATTACATTGTATTGGTGTAGCCCACCTACCGCCCGAATGCAACTGAGATAGGCTCCAGCGACCCCGTAAGGGACAAGCGGTAGAAAATGGATGGCTGGATGTATGCATGTTCGAAATAAACTGAAACTGAACTGAACTGAACTGAACAGGAATGTCGATCAACATATTTTCTCATGGTCGTGTATGTTACACATTACCTAGTGTAGTTCTGGCGGTGGAGTCACTCACTTGCCCCAGCTTCATAATCTCCAATGAGCTTGTCAAGTCTTGACAAAACTATTTCTCTCCTTTTGCCTATCTCATTTCTACTCATGCATGAACAATGTGGGCCTCTGCTTCCATGGCAATGTTGCAAACAGAGAGAAAAGTCCAGAACCAGCACCAAGTTGGGAGGAAAAAAAGATCTGTGTCTGTTGCCAATTACTACCGGTAAACTCTCTTTACAGACCTTATTCCTCTGTTTCATCGCACAGAGGCCGCTTAATCAAGTCTCAGCAAAGCCTAGCCGCCTGGACGCTTGATCTCTCACAGCTTTTGTTCAAAGTTGCAATCAAGCATGTTCCTTTGCCAAACTGGACAAAAAAGAGCTTTGGCACCCATGGCGGCGTTTTTTTTTGTTTTTTTTTTTGCAATCCCAAACAGGCCCACGGCTCAGAGCGAGAGGCCATGTGGGGGAAGGTGACAGTGTGCAGCCTCTCAGACAAGACAGTCGCTCTGTTGGAATGGCGCAACAATATAACCTCAAGTCTTATTGGCAGGACTTGAAAAGACTCCCCTCGTTGTGCGGCGCGAGGGCTCTCGCTCGATGGCAGCTTCATTGCAAGCATGCGATGGCAAACAAATGCAAGTGTGATGAGGTGGGGAGTGATTGGCTCGCTGTGGTATTGTGAGTGTTAACGGGCCTTTTGCCTGCACTAGTGCATCATTCTTTGTTTGTGTGACTCACCTACTAGCCTGTTGACTTGTTCTCACGATTAATGGCCACCACCCAGGCTGTAAAAAGTGGCCTATTTCCTCCCATTTCAATGGCCAGCTCTCAACTTCTTGCCACATTCTTTCAGTGCCATGCTTAATAGCCCTGGTGCCTAGCAAAGCTCTCTGATTAAAGACTAAACATTATACATGGTTCGGTATACCGGTATTAGTATAGTACCTCGATACTAATTAATTATATTCGGTACTATACCGCCTCTGAAAGGTACCGGTCCCCCACCCGTCGTGTCAGGAAGAGATGCTTTAATACATGGCTAGCTAACTAGCGGCTTATGTCTGTCCGTAGACAGCAGCGTTGCAACTACTTCAATATCACTAATCCTTGTCTCCATGGAGACAAGTATAGTACGATTATTTCAAGTACCAACTCTACAAGCTTTACTTCATAACCGCAATACATCGGAGCTTGATAATCATAATGGATGGACGAAAACTTGACTATAATTGACGAAGTCAAGACAAGATTTAAGTATGTCCAATCACCATTTAGGCGACAATCTTATCTTCCATTCGTCTATCCATCCATTTTCCAATGCTTGTCCCTTTCTTTGAACACACTAATTAATGCGAATGAAGGGCTTACTTAATCAACAGCCATACATGTCACACTAAGGGTGGCCATATGAGCAACGCCAACACTGTCATAAACATGTGCCATATAGTGAAACCACACTAAACAACGATGACAGACACATTTTGGGAGAATATTTTCAATGCAACACAACCTAAACACTACAGAACAAATTCCCAGAATTCCCTGCAGCACCAACTCTTCCGAACGCTACAATATAAACAAACGGCATTGGTGGATATACACCTAACATCCACTGTGATGATACCAAGTACTGGAGCGTATCTAGTCTATACTACTATGATTACATAGATATTTTTTAGTGTTGCTAATCAATTTAAGCTTGATAATTATAATGGATTAAAGAAATCTTGACTATAGTTGACAAAGTCCAGACAAGATTTCAGTATGTCCAATGGTTAATGAACCATTTAGGCGACAATCTTATCTTCCATTCATCTATCCATCCATTTTCCAATGCTTGTCCCTTTCTTTGAACACACTAATTAATGCGAATGAAGGGCGTACTTAATCAACAGCCATACATGTCACACTAAGGGTGGCCATATGAGCAACGCCAACACTGTCATAAACATGTGCCATATAGTGAAACCACACTAAACAACGATGACAGACACATTTTGGGAGAATATTTTCAATGCAACACAACCTAAACACTACAGAACAAATTCCCAGAATTCCCTGCAGCACCAACTCTTCCGAACGCTACAATATAAACAAACGGCATTGGTGGATATACACCTAACATCCACTGTGATGATACCAAGTACTGGAGCGTATCTAGTCTATACTACTATGATTACATAGATATTTTTTAGTGTTGCTAATCAATTTAAGCTTGATAATCATAATGGATTAAAGAAATCTTGACTATAGTTGACAAAGTCCAGACAAGATTTCAGTATGTCCAATGGTTAATGAACCATTTAGGCGACAATCTTATCTTCCATTCATCTATCCATCCATTTTCCAATGCTTGTCCTTTTCTTTGAACACACTAATTAATGCGAATGAAGGGCGTACTTAATCAACAGCCATACATGTCACACTAAGGGTGGCCATATGAGCAACGCCAACACTGTCATAAACATGTGCCATATAGTGAAACCACACTAAACAACGATGACAGACACATTTTGGGAGAATATTTTCAATGCAACACAACCTAAACACTACAGAACAAATTCCCAGAATTCCCTGCAGCACCAACTCTTCCGAACGCTACAATATAAACAAACGGCATTGGTGGATATACACCTAACATCCACTGTGATGATACCAAGTACTGGAGCGTATCTAGTCTATACTACTATGATTACATAGATATTTTTTAGCATCACAAAATCTACTTTCGTTTTTTTTAAATTTATATTATGTTTATAAACTCAGAAAATATGTCCCTGGACACATGAGGACTTTGAATATGACCAATGTATGATCCTGTAACTACTTGGTATCGGATTGATACCCAAATTTGTGGTATCATCCAAAACTAATGTAAAGTATCTAACAACTGAAGAATAAGTGATTATTACATTTGAACACAAGTGTAAATAGAACATGTTGAAACAGAAAGTAAGCAGATATTAACAGTAAATGAACAAGTAGATACATAATTCATTTTCTACCACTTGTCTTGTCCTTAATAATTTTAACAAAAATAATAGGATGATAAATGACACAATATGTTACTGCATACGTCAGCAGCTAAATTAGGACCCTTTGTTTGTTTACTTACTACTAAAAGACAAGTTGTCTTGTATGTTCACTATTTTATTTAAGGACAAACTTGCAATAAGAAACATATGTTTAATGTACCGTAAGATTTGTTTTAAAAATAAAGCTAATAATGACATTTTTGTGGTCCCCTTTATTCAGAAAAGTACCGAAATATTTTGGTACCGGTACCACAATATTGGTATCGGGACAACACTAATACATACTTTCCCCCCAAAGAATGTCTCTTAATATTGCTCCCATACATATGAGCCCGTCATTGATTTGACAATATCCTACTTCCCACCTGTCGCTCTCTGCGTGCTGGCTTTGCTCACAGTTAGTCATGCTGTGTGTATTGCTCCTACAGAAGCAGATTTAATTTTTAACCGCCTTGGTGAGCGAGCGTCGGAGTCCTCCGTTTGAGGTTTTTCTTTTATTGCATAAAATTAATCACCACTCCAGCAACTGACAAAAGTAAGAGGTGTCCTAAAGAGATGAATAGTGGGGTCAGCTTGCCTCAGTACAATTTTTGGAACAGTACAAGCCTAATCTGGCCTGTGTTCCTAGTGCTTGGGTGTACATCATAGCAGCGTGACACAATGTGACCCGCCGATGAATGAACAAAGAGGACCGTTACACAGTACGTCAACAATGGAGGTGATCCAGTATTTTGGCATGCCTGTTTATCATAAGCAGAAGACCATTCCCACATTGTATGACACACATTTGTTATTTTGCTACCATTCACAACTTTTTGACAATGGAAACACACAATTATTGTGATGCTGTAATGAACTCAAACAGGCTGTAGCGCTTTACTTTCTGGTCTGATTTTGTTAATACCTTTGATGCATCTTTTTCCAACTCATTGCTCTCTTGATTGTTTTCATTGGTAAAACCATGAAGTACCAGCCGCAATTCCAAGATAATTAATTAGTGATGTGCATTGTTGCTCGGGCTGCACAATTAGTTGAATGTTATTTACGATCAGTCGCCTCGTTTCACCTGTTTGACTACCGTAGAGTTTAACGGCCTGTGTTAAAGACCGCACTGCTGTTATGAGAAGGCGACTTGTGTGCTTAACTGCTAGCCATCGTAGGACTGGGCAGCTATATGATCGTGATTGTTGATCGCGATTAATTTAAGTTCGATCACGGTGTTCAGCTGTTAGCATATTTCCCCCGATCAAACATGGTGGAAATTTCTGTTACAAGTTACCGCAGTAGTAAACAGTAGGGAAGCAACGATGCTTGGTATAATCCTGCATGGAACAATCCACCTTTACTGACCGTGATCCTGTGTGTGAATGTGTGTGTGTTTGTGTACGTTTGCGTGTGTTGGTGTGAAAGTGTGAGCGACCATCTCGTTCCACCGTCACGAAAGTCAGGCTCGTCGCAATGTAATTAATGTTCGATTGGCGTTGTTCCTCTTCCCCTTACACAGCTGGAAAGTACACCCTAGAACAGGGGTGTCAAACTCATTTTAGATGGGGGGCCACATGGAGAAAAATCTACTCCCAAGTGGGCCGGACCGGTAAAATCACGGCACGATAACTTAAAAATAAAGACAACTTCAGTGAACAATGGGAGACCGGGCTTTCTGCTCCGCTGCTCCCAGTCTGTGGAACGCTCTCCCTGACCACCTGAGGGCACCACAGACTGTGGATGCTTTTAAAAAAGGCTTAAAAACCCTTCTTTTTAAAAAAGCCTTTTTTTTTTTTTTTTAGATATATGCATACTAGTTTTAGCTATTTGGCTGTTCTAGTTTTTATTTATTTTTTATTATGTTTTTATTTTTTGTAATTTATTTATTTATTTTATTTTATTTTTTAAATACACTGTAGCACTTTGAGGTTGTTTACTCAATGTAAAGTGCTTTTTACAAATAAAATCTATTATTATTATTATTATTA
Organism: Entelurus aequoreus; assembly: GCF_033978785.1. Classification (NCBI taxonomy): domain Eukaryota; kingdom Metazoa; phylum Chordata; class Actinopteri; order Syngnathiformes; family Syngnathidae; genus Entelurus; species Entelurus aequoreus. Next base: position 12,850,334 of record NC_084739.1, read on the forward strand.
TTAAAAAAATAATATAAAAATTAAATTACAGGATGTTATTTATGTAGTTTGCTTACATCGTGTGGTATATTTTTTTATATTTTTTTACATATGTAGCATAATCTAGAAAGACACAAATAATTGCTATTGTGACATCTAGTGGACACAATTAAAACAGCAGTTTCTTTCATTCAAAAATTTCGGCTAATTTTTATACTTAGTAAACTCATCCCACGGGCCGGATAAAACCTGTTCACGGGCCTGATCCGGCCCACGGGCCTTACGTTTGACACCCCTGCCCTAGAAGAACAAAATAAAGCAATATGACTAACACTAGCATAGATGTTGAAACACAACATTGAAAAGGAGCAGCGACTTTCGTGACACACTTTACTTTCACTATCTGCTGCAGCTCACCAGTAATCCTGCCCTGAATGCGGACTTGCAGGCACGCCGAGAACGTCTATGTGACTGTATTGGTCCTGACTGGGAGAATCAACACACCCACTAATATAATCATAAAAAGCCATTTTTATATTTAAACATTTTTTAATCAGACTTTTTGTTTATGTGTATGCAAAGATTCAACTCCTCTGATATAACATGTAATTAAAAACTCTGCAGACACTTTTTTTTCAAATCATTTTTGAGGTTGTGGATGAAAAACATTTTCTTCCTGAAATAATTATTGTACTTGATGTATGTGTTGGTACGCATTATTTTACAGTACCTCAAATTCAAACTGCACTTTAAAGTATTTTCATTCAATATAAGATGCAGAGAAGCACTGATGTACTGTATACAAGTAAATAAAGAACACAAATAATAATAATTAATCATTTGAAAGTGTTATGTTAAAGTAAATGTTAACTTGAAATATAAGTCTTATAGTATTCACTACTCCAATTATAATTTGTTTACTGCAGAATGTTTGTGAAGACAAGCAAAAAAAACCAAATAACTTTTAGAGGAAAAAAAGTTGTTCTCTTTACCCCCACAAAACGTACCGAAAAAGAAGCAAAAGCGTTACCCTAAAACCAGGTACGAACCGTAGCTTGGGTTACCTGTACTGTTGCACTTCTAGTAAGCACAATCACATACAGTATATGAACAAAATAACAGTTGTTAGCTGTTAGCATATATTACCGCAATCAAACATGGTGAAAATGTCTGTTACAAGATACTGCAGTAGTAAACAGTAGGTATGCGGTACTCGGTATAATCCTGCACGGGACAATCCGCTTTAATAAAAAAAAATTTTTTTTTAAATTAATCGAGATGTGGATAACATGAAAAAATTAATTGTGATCATCTTTTTTGCCATATCGAATAAAAACGGTTTCATTGTAGTGGCCAACAGCCACTTGTTCTGACCCGTTGTTGTTATTTTCCTGTCTTGTTACAACAACGTGGTGTAGTCTTCCCTTTCCCCCATAGCATTATTTTGAAGGGGTAAACTGCCTGGCAATACTTATGTGGGTAAAGCTAAGAAAAGCTGGTGCTCTGTGGAAAATCGGCCTCATTCTTCTTTCAGAAAGTAGCCGAATAGTTCTGATAAACATATGACTGTACATCATTTTACTGCACTTATGATACATGTATGGTAATAGTAGTATGTGATAGGGTTGTCTCAATACCAATAATTTAGTACCGGTACCAAAATGTATATCGATACTTTTCCAAATAAAGGCAACTACGAAAAATCTCAATATTGGCTTTATTTTAACATAATATCTTACACTATATTAAACACTCAAAGTCAAAGAACAATTTTACAAGGTTAAAATATAAATTAAAAGGCATTGAAATGGCATCGACCCTGATGGGAACGTCTTCCCTGTGCTCCTCGACTACAGTCTGCACCGGACCGAACAGCAGGACAGGTGTAAGTAACAACTACATTATTACCTGTCACTTTTTATAACTCCTTGTGCATATCGGAATGCTTATTCTTTAAATGTTTACCTAATTTCAAAGCAAAGGTGGTAAAACCAATCGCCACATTTGGCGAGGCGTGTTTAAAAGCAGCTGTTGTGAGAGTAGCGTATGTGTGTGTGTGGCCCTTTAAGAATGGCAGTATGTGGGATGAGTGGCGTGAGTAAGTGAGTGGGCAAGTGAGGAGAGGTAGCGCTAGCATGTGCAGGAGTGTCAATAGCATGGTGGATGTTCGGTTGTGCCCTGTGGAAATTATAAATAAAGTGACCAAGTTGTAACTAATAGTGCTTTACGGACCCACTGTGAAGTGAAAGGTCTCCCCTGCTCTCTTTGACCACGGTCTGGGAGCCGACAAGCAGGAAAGGTGTAAAACAGTACTTGCAACGCAGTGCCTACCTATTTAAAGCTTCACCTTTATTGTTAGTTTTGAAGCCCTAATACTCCATATTGCACTTCACGCACCCTCTTCATTAACCAGTAGAATTTTAGTTTTTTGCCATTTTTCCTCTCCAAGATGTTATTACTTGTATGCACTTTGTGTGTGCGTTTGGACACACTCAACATCATGTAGTCACCGCCGCAAAGCCGGTACTTTAAAAGGTGGTACAGTACCAATTTCAATTGATTAGTACCGCGATACTTTACTAGGACCGGTATACCGTACAACCCTAGTACGTGATACGATATCCAAATGAGTTTGACTAATCAGTTGGTTGAAGTACAACGTTTTAGTGTTTTCTGATTTATACTCTATGGCTACATCTAAAAATGACCTACCGTCTGTACTGCAGTAATAGAAAATAGCAGATGTGTGGAAAGAGATAAGAAAATCCAAAATTAGGCAATGGGTACCATATTTGTAATTATGTCTCCATTCACAATTGATTCCCCTGCTGGGGCATCATAAGATGTCTGTGTGCTTGCCAAGTAATCACCAAACAGGATTAGTCATTAGCCCTGCTTTTCCCCAAGGCCTCTGTGGAGTTTCTCTTTAGACAACCAGGTACTGGAATTCCTCTGAACCCCATACTCCCTCCCTTTCCTTCATCATGACTTCCACCTAGCCTGCCTTTTGTCTCCTCGTCCCTGAAACCCTCGTCTTTTTCTTCCGCCGTCCCGCCGAGACCCCGGAGCAACCCCGACTTGCAGGTTGCGTATGATTGCAAGGGGTGATGTCTTGCTGCGGAATAATGCGCTTCCTCTCTTGGGACTAGGCTGGCGGTATTAACAGGTTTATAAAAATGGGATTATTTCCCCGTCACGGACCGTGTTTGTGTGTCTGGTTAGAATGCTACCTGGGAATGTCTTTCTTTTCTGTCGTCATCCTGGGCCAGTTGGTAGCATGTGGAGGGTGAACTCCAACCACTTTTACTCTCCGTCTAAGGCTTAAGTAAGCCTGCCTTTGAGCAATTCAGCATTGTTTAATAGTTTTAGAGTGTGAGGATGCGGTGGTAGGTGCCCCCAAGTTGACCCCCATGATAGCTGTCTGCGACACTGTTGGGAGTTTATTTTTAAACATCGACTCGAATGCCTTGCAGAAAGAGAGAGAACCATCTCATGAAAAACCATCAGGAACATTTTAGGCTCTTGAGATTTGTCTTTTCTATTTTTAGGATTGATGACAATGGTGTTTTTCTTTTCTATCTTGTACTGATACCAGAGGAGGATGTAACAAGGAGTTTGGCTCTCCAAGTATCAGAGAGGGAGGATTTAATCACTTCGACCAGTGAGCAACTTCAGAGGGGGAAATTAGCTTTCAGGATTTATTGCTAGAATGACTGGAACAAAACCAAACCCTTGGAGGTCACAGTGGTGGGAGGGCAGCTCACATCGACTCCTCAGGGGGTCACAGGGTTAGCACTCGGGAGGTCATACTTGACGTTCTCAGGGGATTGTTAATTCTATTATCCGTGCCCGAGAGATCCTCGTCAGGGAGCGAAGCAGTGGTTGGGATAAAGAGATAAAAGATAACAGGAGGTTGTGTGGCGTGATTATTTTGGCTATGAGAAGTGATCACATCACAAACATGTCCTTAATCGTTGTGGATAATGTGCCGTCACGAAACCAGCCTCTCCATCTACTCCTAAACATAAAAGAAATGAATGCCACAGTTGGCCAATCATTGACAAATAATAGCCGGATGGCGTGACTTCCACACAGTGGGCCAGCTTCCTGTAGTTATTCTAGTCCACGTATTTGTTCAATTGAAAACGATACAATCATGGAAAGTATTTTTTTGTTGTTGTTGTTTCAATGTCTGCATCCAGTGCATGGATAGTTCAAGATAAGTAAATAGGCACCTTTCCACTTTAAGCACTTTTTCAGAGCTGAAAAGATTAAACATACTTCAAAAATCTGGGAGTTAAAACTTTTGGGCTTTTGGAAGAATTACAAAAGGGGTCGGCAACCAAAAACGTTGAAAGAGACATATTGGACCAAAAATACAAAAAACTAATCTGTCTGGAGCCGCAAAAAATGATAAGCCGTATATAAGTCTTATAATGAAGGCAACACATGATGTACGTGTCGATTAGCTATAATAACCTACTATCAAAATGTCTATGTGTCACTGGCTGAAGCAAATCTTTGTTGACAGAAATGTTGAAATGTAATATTTATTCTACACTTTTTTACAACATTAGAAAACATTAGTAAATCAGAGGCTACTAAGAAGGTGAGATAACTCCTGGAAATGGCCGGCTTTTAATAGCCAAAGGTATATATGTGTGTGTCCAGTTAAAGGAAACGGCAGGCTGGTTTCTTTTAGAGGATTTATTACAATATTTGGCAAGCTAGGTAATGTTTGCTGTGGTCTGGAACAACATAGCACACAAAGAAGTATCTGAAATGCAGCCAATATTACATACAGATAATGTGTCATGACATGCAAAACTAAATTATATACAAAGAGGATAAAAGTAAAGGATGTTAAATGAACTCAAATATACCTATAAATGAGGCACAGTGATGCAATGTGTACATACAGCTAGCCTAAATAGCATGTTAGCATTGATTAACTTGCAGTCATGCACTGACCCAATATGCCTGATTAGCACTCCAAAAAGTCAATAACATCTACAAAGCGCACTTTTGTGCATTCACGCACAGCATAAAACATTTGGTGGACAAAATGAGACAAAGAAGGAGTGGAAGATTTTACATGTAAACAAACTTGCGTCACAGTCCACACTATATTGAGTTCAAGAACCGCCAAAATTAGTAGGACAAAACGATGTTCACCAAATACGCTCATCAGTGAAGCATACACACAAACATATTAAACAGTGGGCTTTCTAACAATTGGGAAGGTTTGTGTCATGTTTGTCCTCAAACAGTAAACATACTAAAACAAAAAAATTATTTTCCCCCCATCTTTTTCCATTTTCAATCCTTGTTTTAAAATGCTCCAGGGAGCCACTAGGGCGGCACTAAAGAGCCGCATGCGGCTCGAGAGCCACGGGTTGCTGACCCCCGCACTAGACACTGGTGGTTAGCTGTGTATAGGATAGGGTAGACTTGTATTTATCCCACAGTGAGGAAATTACGTTGTTGCAGTGCGGGTTTTTACATATAGTAACAGAAGTAAATTGTAATGAAAAACAATTTTAAAAAAAAATAATTACTACGTATTGCTCACTAAAATATAAAGATATAATAAATAATGCAACAAAACAAACATTAACATCTGTATTGCACACCATGGAAAAAACTTTTTTTTTAATGAATGTACAATTACATTATTTAGAATTAGTTCTGTTGTGTGGAAAGGATTGTCCATTGATGGTTATTCAGTACAAAAATAGAGTGCAACTTTTTGGCTGCAACCAACACAGGTGCTGTTGATTCAGTTTCAGCTATTTTGCTGTTTTAAGTCATAAGGCTCGGTATCATGGCCAATTTCCTAAATTGATTTGATTTCAATTCATGAGGCTCTACGATTTGATTTGATTCGATTCAATCTGCACTGAGATAATGTAAGTCTGTTACAAAATATAAATGTGCTTTATTTTTTTTCTTCAACACAATCAACTTTAGACAGTTTAAACTTAAATTGTAAACAAGACTGTCACAAAAGTGCAATTTTGAAATAAGAATAGAATAAGTGTAGGTGCACTTTAAATTGCAGCATCCCATCACTGCAAAATGCCATTAAATAGTGTCTCTTTAAGTGCAAAACAATAGTAAATATATGAGCTGTTTTTCTGATAACCTTTTATTTTTTTTAATATAATGTAACAGACAGTTATTTTTTTGTGAAGGCCAAACTTGACAGTGCTGTGTACTTGGAGATTTGTAAACACCACATTCTACAGAGGCACTATAGAGAGCCTACTGACCAACTGCACCTCTGTCTGGACTGGAGCCTGCAGTGCCTCAGGCTGGAAGTCTCTGCAGAGAGTGGTGAGGACGGCGGAAAAGATCGTAAGGACTCCTCTTCCTCCTATCCAGGAAATCTCAAAAAGCCGCTGCCTGACCAGGGTTTAGAAAATCTGCAGAGACTCCTCCCACCCCCACCAAGTACTGTTTTCACTGCTGGACTCTAGAAAGAGGTTTCGCAGCCTCCGTAGCAGAACCTTCAGGTTCTGTAACAGCTTCTTCCCTCAGGCCATAAGACTCTTGAAGTTGAACGCATCATAATAATACCCTCAATTCCCCCCGCCCAAAACGGATTAACTCGCTGGAATATAAAGACAATATAACATACATCCCTAAACGTGGATGCATATGAAAAAGTGCAATATATTTATCTGTACAGTAATCTATGTATTTATATCTGCACCTTATTGCTCTTTTATCCTGCACTACAACGAGCTAATGCAACGAAATGTCGTTCTTATCTGTACTGTAAAGTTCAAATTTGAATGACAATAAAAGGAAGTCTAAGTCTAAGTCTAAAAGAACACCCCGAGTTATGACTGCCGTCCTTCCTTCGTAGTGAGCTTGCACCATGTCAGTGGCAATCTTACAGGACTCTCAGTTACAAATATGATACTCAACCCCATTGGGTTGAGTTTTTTCTTGCCCCGATGTGGGATCTGAGCCGAGGAGGTTGTCGTGATTTGTGCAGCCCTTTAAGGCATTTGTGCTTAAGGGCTATATAAAAAACATTGAACTTTGATATATACAATTTACCGTTTCAGTCAGTTTTGGATCATAACGTAGTGTAGTTCACTTTCAGCACCTGAACGAGTCGCTAGAAGCCTGCGAGTGCGGGCGTAAATCTTTACCAAAAGAAGTTGTGATAGTCTCCACTCTCCAGTACTGTATCTCCATGGTCCGCAGATCAGGTGGTATAATGCACTCATTGCAAAATCTAGAACATTCAATCAATCAATGTTTATTTATATAGCCCTAAATCACAAGAACATTCTGTTCAGAACATCCAGAGACAGACTCTCCCATCTCTATAAACCATTACCCTTTCATAATCAACATTCCTTTACAAATTAGTATGAATTAATTCTATTTATATAGCGCTTTTTCAGAATTGTCTCAAAGCGCTTTCTTTACATTGGGAAACCCATACATTCAAGCTCTGTGGTGGTAACCTAGATTTATACCGGTGTGGATGGCACTGGGAGAAAGGTGGGTGAAGTGAAGTGTCATGCCCGAGGACACAAAGAGAGCAATTAGGATGCTGCAATCGAACCAGGAACTCTACCCGCTGAGCCACTCTGAACCAGTACTTAAGGAGTAAGTGATTGGACACATTTATTAATGTGGATATGAAAACTTTTGTACAATAGACTTGTGGCAGTCATATTCAAACTATTGAAGGAAATTCTGTTCAAGACCCTGCGGTTCAACCCCCTCAAACTAACATTAAAGCAATGAGTTACATCTCTTTACGTCCTAAACATTTTTGTAAGCTTTTTATCCATTTAAAAAATATAAGCACTCCTCTATGGTTGGAATGGCACATTTCATGCACTGCGTATCACCTGACAGATTTTCCAACTGAACCTGACTGATGATGTTCCATGATGCCATGATGGTGTTGGTCCTGGCAGACTTTGTGCACTTATATCTGCTGTGGATTATTCCGCTTGGCCAGACGGATTTAGGTTTGGCACGACAGACTGAGGATGCGTGTGCCCCAGCACCAGCACCCTCCATCCCCCCTCTCTCGCTGCTCACCCGGTCAGCCAACGCTGATAATACTATCTGCAAACAGAAGGACTTTAATCTGCTTCCACACTTGTTGTTGAAACCTCATGCAAGTTAGCATCATTCCATCACAACATTTGATCGTTGCATCAGTGACAAGATTTCCGAACCTGGTAACTTCAGACGGGGATATATTGTGGAAAATCACACAGCAGCTGTGGATGAGCTTGACTCATTGGCTCACTCTCCGTCTGTGTCGCTGCTGCTGAACCAAGACATTTTTTTCTCCTCCTGCCTCATTAATGGAATTGGCAATTAGCGTTTAATTCAAAATGAGCCCTTTGCCTAATGCATTTTAGCCATTACAGTTGGAATCAGTTATTAATTTGGTGTCTTTTTTTGTAAGGGTTGGATTATAATGAAAACTCAAAAAATCGTAGTTGGCTGGGCTCATCATGCAAAGTTGGCACGTCATATAATTTACCACAAAATTAGTGAGTCAGATTCTCTTGGATGACACACTGATCACATCACCAAAAATAAACCTTAATAATTGTAATATTTTTTAGAGATGTCCGATAATGGCTTTTTTGCCGATATCCGATATTCCGATATTGTCCAACTCTTAATTACCGATACCGATATATCCAGTCGTGGAATTAACACATTATTATGCCTAATTTTGTTGTGATGCCCTGCTGGATGCATTAAACAATGTAACAAGGTTTTCCAAAATAAGAGAACAACTTCAACTCAAGTTATGGAAAAAAGTGCCAACATGGCACTGCCATATTTATTATTGAAGTCACAGAGTGCATTATTTTTTTTAACATGCTCAAAACAGCAGCTTGGAATTTGGGACATGCTCTCCCTGAGAGAGCATTAGGAGGTTGAGGCGAGGCAAGGCAACTTTATTTGTATTGCGCTTTTCATACACAAGGCAGACTCAAAGTGCTTCACAGACAACAAAGTGAAATGAAAGAAAATAAAAGCAAAATTAAAATGCAGACAATAAAAATAAAAACAGTGCAGACGTTAAAAGTTAAAAGATTAAAAGATTTAGCTGAAAGCTAAGGTGAACATAAAAGTCTTCAGTCTAGTTTTAAAAGTAGTCAGAGTTGGGGAAAGTGACATCTTCAGGAAGTTTATTCCAGCTATTTGTTGCATAGTGACTGAATGATGTTGAGGTGGGCGGGGTAGGGGGTAGCGGGGGTGTATATTGTATATATATATTTTTATATATATATATATATATATATATATATATATAAAAAAAAAATATATATATATATATATATATATATATATATATATATATATATATATATATATATATATATATATATATATATATATATATATATATATATACACTACCGTTCAAAAGTTTGGGGTCACCCAAACAATTTTGTGGAATAGCCTTCATTTCTAAGAACAAGAATAGACTGTCGAGTTTCAAATGAAAGTTCTCTTTTTCTGGCCATTTTGAGCGTTTAATTGACCCCACAAATGTGATGCTCCAGAAACTCAATCTGCTCAAAGGAAGGTCAGTTTTGTAGCTTCTGTAACGAGCTAAACTGTTTTCAGATGTGTGAACATGATTGCACAAGGGTTTTGTAATCATCAATTAGCCTTCTGAGCCAATGAGCAAACACATTGTACCATTAGAACACTGGAGTGATAGTTGCTGGAAATGGGCCTCTATACACCTATGTAGATATTGCACCAAAAACCAGACATTTGCAGCTAGAATAGTCACTTACCACATTTGCAATGTATAGAGTGTATTTCTTTAAAGTTAAGACTAGTTTAAAGTTATCTTCATTGAAAAGTACAGTGCTTTTCCTTCAAAAATAAGGACATTTCAATGTGACCCCAAACTTTTGAACGGTAGTGTATATATATGTGTATGTATATATATATATATATATATATATATATATATATATATATATATATATATATATATATATATATATATATATGAGTTAGTGCTGCAAGGGGTTCTGGGTATTTGTTCTGTTGTGTTTATGTTGTGTTACGGTGCGGATGTTCTCCCGAAATGTGTTTGTCATTCTTGTTTGGTGTGGGTTCACAGTGTGGCGCATATTTGTAACAGTGTTAAAGTTGTTTATATGGCCACCCTCCGTGTGACCTGTATGGTTGTTGATCAAGTATGCCTTGCATTCAATTGTGAGTGACATTATGTGACTGGGCATGCACGCAAAGGCAGTGCCTTCAAGGTTTATTGGCGCTCTGTACTTCTTCCTACATCCGTGTACACTGCGGTGTTTTAAAAACTAATACATTTTACTTTTTGAAACCGATACCGATAATTTTGAAACCGATACCGATAATTTCCGATATTACATTTTAAAGCATTTATCGGCCGATAATATCGGCAGTCCGATATTATCGGACATCCCTAATATTTTTCAAGTACAACAAAACACAGCCACGGAGGAAAATAGTGCAAGGGGAAGTTTGAGAATTTTTCCCGTTGTTAAAAGTGCAAGCCCACTCCAGTCATGGATGTGGTGGTAGTTTGTATTGCATAAGAGTTGACAACGGTCACACTAGAGAAAACTAAAATTCTGCATTTTTAGAAGTGTTTTGCAAAACCATGACACTGGTAGGTCTGAATGTATTATAACTAGGGTATTGATTCTAATAATAGAGATAGGAGAGTCTGTCTCTGGATGTTTTGAACAGAATGTTCTAGATTTTGCAATGTGGGCATTATACCACCTGATCTGCGGACCATGGAGATACAAGGTGGTTTTCAAATTTGCACTTTCTTGGCCTGCTTAAAGCCTCGTAATGATATATGATGATTGGATGAAAACCTATCTGTATTAACTCAGTTTTCTGCTCTCTTTACTCAGATTGCGTGGTGTGGCTAACGCCGTCGAGGTGCCATGGCTCTCGTCCAGGCTTTTCCTGTTACTGACCACCCCAATCCCAGTCTCGACGCCCAGCCGTTACCATCTCAGTCAGCCCCTGCCTCCTGCAGCACGACCACAGCCATGGGTTCCGTAAGTAGTCTCATATCGGGCCGCACGTACCAAGAGAGGCACTGCCGAGCCGCCAGCGAGTTCACCGCCAAGGCTCGACGCTCCACGCCAGCTACCAGCTGCTTCCGGCTCCAGGACAACACACTTCGCAGCGGAAGCTCCTTGGAGCAACTTCTGGTGATCAACAACCAGGCGCAGCCCCAGGCAAAGATTCTACCTCCACCTCTGCCCACCAAGAAGCAGCCTCGGCCGGGAAACTCCACGGAAGGTGGAAGCTTAACAACCGCTGGTGCCACAGGCGGAGGAATTAATAAGAACTTAGGGTGTGTGACCAATGACATGGTAGTCGGGGACTGGAACGACAACCTGGTCGTGGCTACTGCAAGTCCCTACAGCGACTCAGAGGACCAAAAGGACAACAGGACTTTGAATGGGAACATTGGAGGACCTCCTCCAAAACTCATTCCAGTTTCTGGACAGTTAGAGAAGGCAAGTAAAGTCAATAATGCTTTTAGTTTCACTTTCAAACATTTCAGTGTTATCAGAATAACATAAACAAGGGCAATGACTAGGCATGTCATGGTTTTATGCTGCTGATTCTGACATCAATCATCAATGAGTGAGATCAGCTGATACTAATACACTCAAAGTTCGATATAACTCGGTCTTCGGAGTCCATAAAATCCGGATGGTGTTATTCCTGAACGCACGTTAAATATAACTTTTTTTAACGTTTTTTTTAAAATAATACAATAAAATGATCCCAATTTATGTGGTGAATACAGTCTAGGGCATAGCGGTTTAAGTCTGTGAGTTCCTGTCTTGTTGACGGTGAACAGTAGCGTGACTCTGGCTTTAAATTGTTAGAATCCTTCTCTGTGTTGTGCTTTGTTCTTGCTTGTATGTTGAGACTGCATAATCCTGTCTCGTCGCGTCAATGAGCCGCTTCAGAAACGATAACGAAAAGGTCTGTTTTCTTCTTGATGTAGACAGGCAGTTGTTGAGTTTTGAGTTGAGTTTGTGTTTATTTCGAACATGCATGCATACAACATGATACGTCCCAATGTCGAGTTTCTCTATTCAACATGTTCGAAAAGGAGTAGGAAGAAGCAGACCTTATTTAATCCTACCCCTTTTCCTTTACATAGCAGTTGCTAAAATTTTGTTCACTTCCTGTTCTCAATTCATTCCCAATATACTCCATAACTATTAACATAAAAATAAATAAATAATAATTAGTGAAGTAAGTTATATTTCATATGGTGAGATAAATAAGATTATCAAGAAAATGAATGGATGGATTAAATAAATTCAGAATGTCTATCATGGTTCTTCTTCTTTCTACTTTAACACTTTAAGTTTGAAGAGTTTCTTGGATTGATTGATTGAGACTTTTATTAGTAGGTTGCACAGTGAAGTACATATTCCGTACAATTGACCACTAAATGGTAACACTCGAATAAGTTTTTCAACTTGTTTAAGTCGGGGTCCACTTAAATTGATTCATGATACAGATATATACTATCAGTTAATATACTATCATCATAATACAGTCATCACACAAGATAATCACATTGAATTATTTACATTATTTACAATCAGGGGTGTGGGGGGGGGGGGTAGGATATGGACAGCAAGTAGTGGACATAGAGAGAGAGAGAAAGAGAGAGAGAGAGAGAGAGAGAGAGAGAGAGAGAGATCAGAAGGCATAAGAAAAAGTATCTGCATTTGATTGTTTACATTTAATTATTAGCAATCCGGGGAGGGTGTTAGTTTAGGGTTGTAGCTGCCTGGAGGTGAACTTTTATTGCGGTTTTGAAGGAGGATAGAGATGCCCTTTCTTTTATACCTGTTGGGAGCGCATTCCACATTGATGTGGCATAGAAAGAGAATGAGTTAAGACATTTGTTAGTTCGGAATCTGGGATTAACGTGGTTAGTGGATCATATTTGTACATTGTTTTATTTTTTGCTTAATCCATTCCATAATTTAATTCCACAGATTTACAAATGACGTACAAATGTTTTACATTACATTTTTCTCTAAGATTGTATTTCTCCTCTTTTGTTGAGAAGAATTGTTGTATACCAGTGGGTCGATACATTGTTGATAGTCGATAACTTGGTGAAAAACAACACGATTGACTCTGGTGGGGGGAAAAAAGCGTACGGAAATTTGTGGTCCATGGCACTTGTCAGCCGGGGGACTAGAAATAAATAGTGTCAACCAGATGGAATCAGCGTTTGTGATCGGCAATGAAGTGCATTAATCAGCAATGGCGATCACTGACTTTTCCACAAAAAATCCTCAAGTTCTGATCGGCACATTCCTATTATTGACCGTGTTTGTTTGCACACAAGCTGTGCTTTTAGTCATTTCTCAGAAAACTCAGGCCACATTCAAAACTTTTTAGAAATAATTTTCAACAGATGTATGTACCGGTATACAAAATGTGTTTACTACATTTATATATGTATTATCACCCCCTTTGATTTTTTTTCTGTTAAATTATTAGTTAAATTATGTTATTCAAATTTGATATTTAGCAGTCATCCCAATAAGTCCACACTATTATTCCATTTTCCGGTGTTTTTTCCAAATAGATGACGTTCTTCAGGCTTGTGATTGGCTGAACTTACCTTTACAGTGCGATTGTTATAGCACCGCTTTCTGCTTTGCATTCACTTGACAGCCTGTGCTTTTTATGTTGATATCATTGTTTTAGTCTACATGGAAATGTTTTAAATGCTAGGGTAGGGAAAATGTTAAAGCACACATCAGCAAAACATGACTTCAGACCTCTGACAATAATGACTATAAACCGTCATCATCAATTACAGCCTTGTAAGAGCTTCTCATTGAAAGACCAATGAAGCAATTATGCAGAAGCTGGCCTCCGGCAGCATGTTCTTGACATATTTATGACAGTTACCTCAGCTGTCTATTTGCTATTATTTCCATTCAACCATAAAAAAGGTCCATGACAAGGCCTGACAGAATCAAATGGATCATTTGAGAGCTACTAACCTTGCACGCTCTTGTTGATCAATGTCAGAGAGGATACGAAAATAGATGTGTGATGAGATTTGTACCCGCCTAGCACAGCTGAGCTTGTATTATCTGCCTACGCTATAATCATTTTCTTCTTTCAGAACATGGAGAAAGTGCTGATCCGTCCAACAGCGTTCAAGCCTGTCGTTCCCAAGAATCGCCATTCCGTGCATTACCTGTCTCCACGGCCAGGGGGCAGCAGTCTGTCAGAAAGCCAGGGCAGCCTCAACCTCCTCCTGCCCCTCTCAGCATCCGGCGGCGCCAACGGGCCCAGCGGCGCCGGCTCCGCTTCTGAAGAGAAGCGTGACTCCTACTGCGGGGGGCGCAACGCTCGAAGCAGCCAGTCCTGCTCCATGTCAGACTCCGGGAGGAACTCTCTCTCCAGCCTTCCCACTCACAGCAGCACAGGCTACAGTTTGGCCCCCAGTGAAGGCTCCAGTTCGGGCTCGGGCTCCGGGGGGCAGTTGGAGCCAGGGCAGGCTCTGGTTCGAAACATTTCAGGTGGAATCGGGGGACACGGTCACTCAGACAGTGGACGCTCATCATCCAGTAAGAGCACTGGGTCCGGGTCGCTAAGCGGGCGCGGGCAGCCCCTGTCCGACAGCGGCTCATGCGGCCACTCGTCTCCGCCAGCGGAGGCCTACGAGGTGGTGGTGAAGGACCTGGAGGAAAAGCTGAGGGAGCGCGACATGGAGCTTCAGCATCTGAGGGAAAACCTGGACGAGAACGAAGCTGCCATCTGCCAGGTGAGACCTAAAGAAATCGAACCGAAATGTGAAGAGAAAGAAATGACCTCCATGTTTTGTTGTGAAAGGTTTATGAGGAGAAGCAACGTCGCTGTGAGAGAGAGATGGAAGAGCTGAGACAAAATTGTGCCACCAAGATGAAGCATGCCTCCCAGAAGGCCCAGAGGGCTCAGCAAGTCTTACAGTTACAGGTAGTTTATTTGCTCTCAGCCTATAATCATTTGGATGTTTTTTTTATTTTATTTACAAACCCCGTTTCCATATGAGTTGGGAAATTGTGTTAGATGTAAATATAAACGGAATACAATGATTTGCAAAGCATTTTCAACCCATATTCAGTTGAATATGCTACAAAGACAACATATTTGATGTTCAAACAGCGGAGACTCCGGACTGTTGAACGACTGAAGCTCTACATAAAACAAGAATGGGAAAGAATTCCACTTTCAAAGCTTCAACAATTAGTTTCCTCAGTTCCCAATCGTTTATTGAGAGTTGTTAAAAGAAAAGGTGATGTAACACAGTGGTGAACATGCCCTTTCCCAACTACTTTGGCACGTGTTGCAGCCATGAAATTCTAAGTTTATTATTATTTGCAAAAAAAAAAAAGTTTATGAGTTTGAACATAAAATATGTTGTCTTTGTAGTGCATTCAATTGAATATGGGTTGAAAAGGATTTGCAAATCATTGTATTCCGTTTATATTTACATCTAACACAATTTCCCAACTCATGGAAACGCGGTTTGTACCTCACGGGAAACCTTGGGATACATTGATTATGGTTATGATTGTGTTTGTTTCATACATGTAAAACAAGTTGCATTAAGGAACATCTTGTGGTTACATCTTACACAATTCACCATATCTGAAAAGGTATCGGAAGAAGCAAACCTTATATTTAAAGGCCTACTGAAATGAATGTTTTTTATTTAAACGGGGATAGCAGATCTATTCTATGTGTCATACTTGATCATTTCGCGATATTGCCATATTTTTGATGAAAGGATTTAGTATAAAACAACGACGATAAAGATCGCAACTTTTGGTATCTGATAAAAAAAAGGCTTGCCCCTACCGGAAGTAGCGTGACGTAGTCAATTAAACATATCCACAAAGTTCCCTATTGTTTACCATGATGGCCGCCAGAAGTGAGAGAGATTCGGACCGAGAAAGCGACGATTTCCCCATTAATTTGAGCGAGGATGAAAGATTTGTGGATGAGGAAAATGCAAGTGAAGGACTAGTGGGGAGTGGAAGCAATTCAGATAGGGAAGATGCTGTGAGAGCCGGGGGTGACCTGATATTCAGCTGGGAATGACTACAACAGTAAATAAACACAAGACATATATATACTCTATTAGCCACAACACAACCAGGCTTATATTTAATATGCCACAAATTAATCCCGCATAACAAACACCTAGGTGTTTGTTATGCTAGCTACTAGCTACTAGCTCGAGCTAGTTATAGCTCGAGCGGGTAATATGGACGGGATCCCGTATATATAACCCGCCAATACAATTCAAACACCTGCACAACACACACACTCACTCAGCCCAAAGGACCGTTCACCTAACCCAAGGTTCATAAAGCTTATATATTTAACCAAAGTTACGTACGTGACACGCACGTACGGGCAAGCGATCAAATGTTTGGAAGCGCGCGGGTGGGACCTGATTTTCAGCTGGGAATGACTACAACAGTAAATAAACACAAGACATATATATACTCTATTAGCCACAACACAACCAGGCTTATATTTAATATGCCACAAATTAATCCCGCATAACAAACACCTAGGTGTTTGTTATGCTAGCTCCTAGCTCCTAGCTCGAGCTAGTTATAGCAAGCGATCAAATGTTTGGAAGCACAGCTACGTACTCACGGTATCGCGTCTGTGTATCCAAATCAAAGTCCTCCTGGTTAGAGTCTCTGTTGTCCGAGTTCTTCGATCTTGACTGCATCTTTCGGGAATGTAAACAAACACCGGCTGTGTTGTGTTGCTGACTTCCCTCGCAAAATATCCGCTTCGCACCGACAACTTTCTTCTTTGCTTGCTCAGCTTCTTTCTCCATAATGCAATGAATGTCCAGAATACTGTGGAATAATGAGATGAAAACAGAGCTATTTCGTATTGGCTTCAATGGGGAAGCCATACCTCTGTTAAACTGGCTACGTCACGCGCATACGTCATCATACCGAGACGTTTTCAAGCGGAAGTGTGGCGGGAAATTTAAAATTGCACTTTATAAGTTAACCCGGCCGTATTGGCATGTGTTGCAATGTTAAGATTTCATCATTGATATATAAACTATCAGACTGCGTGGTCGGTAGTAGTGGGTTTCAGTAGGCCTTTAATTCATGTATTTTACTGATAATTATTTCACACCATAACTTTTACATGTTTAAATTAAGTTCACGCCATGTGTAAAAGAAAGGAAGGTGTTAAACAACTAAACCTCAATAAGTAATGCATTGGATTCACAATCGCCCACAGCTTACACACTTTTGTTTGGATCACATTCAAATATTGTAACCTGAGACCCCTTGCTTCAGTTTTGATTAACTAATGACAATGTTTCTCATTAATTCATTGTCATTCATTAAAATATTTGAACTGCTGGTCGCAGTAAATGTACATGTGGGGCAATTTCTGGGCTCATTATGATCAGAAGTTATACTGTAAATTTTTTGCATCAAAGTTAAATCAATATGAAGTCTGAATAGTGAAAGTTTGAATTACCGGTAATTCAATAATATGTGAATGTATTTATTACATTGTAAAATATAATCGGAAACTTGTCTTTTTTTATTTAAAATAATTTTGGTACCAGTATAAAAATATTGGTATCGGGATAACACTAGTCTGGAATGAACTTATGCTGTGTTTAAGTTGAAGTGGAGTGGTTATTGTTTTTGTCGACACCTGGTGACCACAATAATTCATTAAGTTTAGCTCATGACGTAGTAAGTCGAATGACGCAGACACGTTGGTTACTGGATACTTTCTAATACGCTTCTGCCTTGTAGACTTTGTATGTGTAAGTAATATACAACTATATTATTTGATTCTTCTTTATATTGACAAATGTCGTTGTGGAGGTTGCCCTCCAGCGGGTTCTTAAGACCACCACACATCGACATGAGAGCCCGGGTTTCAGGATGTAATACTGGTTTATTTTCAGCGTTCTCCATTATTCTGCTTTTCAGCACAAAGTCTGTCTCTTTTTCTCTCTGAGTCCGTGCTCGTGCTCTCGTTCTCGCTCTCGCTCCAGCTCCAACCACCTCTCTCCTCCCGGCTGCTGCTTATACAGGGCGACAGGTGATTAGATGACAAGGCCCACCTGGGCCATCTACGCACATGTCGCTGACTTTGAGGCCGGTCCTGGCACACCCCGTTTCGCTGCAGGCCCGCAGGCCACGCCCCCCTCCACAGTCTTATTTCAGACTGCAATATTGTTCAATTAAGGACCCTTATGTATGTCTATCTTATATGCTATTGTGGGCTTAGCTGTTGTGTAACTGCAAGCTCGTACTAGCTTATAGCCTACCATGTTTACCTTTTGTTAATCACTAAAGACCAACATTGTGTTTCTGATAGGAGAACATTTTAGTGTTGACTGCAGAAATGCTTGTATCGTATCTTATATAAGAGATGCAAGCAGATATAATCCGATACCTGTTCTTTCTGATATCGGATTGGGGCACCCCTACATGTATTATTCTTGTTTGATATTTTTAATTCAGCTCCAGTTATCTGATGGAAATGAGGTTGTTGTTTTTTCCAATTATTTTTCTGTTGAAAAAAGTAGAGATGTCCGATAATATCGAGCTGCCGGTATTATTGGCCGATAAATGCTTTAAAATGTACTATCGGAAATTATTGGTATCTGTTTCAAAAAGTAAAATTCATGACTTTTTAAAACGGCGCTGTACGGAGTGGTACACGGACGTAGAGAGAAGTACAGAGTGACAATAGGCCCAATCACATAATACCTACGGATTTTCACACACACAAGTGAATGCAAGGCATACTTGGTCAACAGCCATACAGGTCACACTGAGGGTGGACATATAAACAACTTTAACACTGTTACAAATATGCGTCACACTGTGAACCCACACCAAACAAGAATGACAAACACATTTCGGCAGAACATCCGCACCATAACACAACATAAACACAACAGATCAAATACCCAGAACCCCTTGCAGCACAAACTCTTCCGGGACGCTACAATATACACCCCCCGCTACACTCCCCCCCAACCCCCACCTCAACCTTCTCATGCTCTCTCAGGGAGAGCACGTCCCAAATTCCAAGCTGCTGTTTTGAGACATGTTAAAAAAAAAAAAAGCACTTTATGACTTCGATAATAAATATGGCAGTGCCATTTTTTTCCATAACTTGAGTTGATTTATTTTGGAAAACCTTGTTAAATTGTTTATTGCATCCAGCGGGGTATCACAACAAAATTAGGCATAATAATGTGTTAATTCCACGACTGTATACATCTATATCGGTTGATATCGGAATCGGTAATTAAGAGTTGGACAATATCGGATTTCGGCAAAAAAGCCATTATCGGACATCTCTACAAAAAAGGGTGTGGCTGACCACTCGATTGTGTCCGTTGCTTCTTCAGGTGTTTCAACTACAGCAAGAGAAAAAGAAGCTCCAGGAGGACTTCTCCTCTCTGCTGCAGGACAGGGAAACCCTGGAGAGAAGGTGTGCCACCATCCAGCGAGAGCAGACCCAACTGGGTCCTCGACTGGAGGAGACCAAGTGGGAGGTGGGTCACATGTTTTTGAAAATGACGGTTTGGCTTGAGTTCTCACTATCTGGTGACTGCAGGTGTGTCAGAAGTCAGGAGAGATCTCCCTCCTGAAGCAGCAGCTGAAGGAGATGCAGGCAGAGCTCAGCCAGAAGGCTGGCGACATCGTGGTGCTGAGGGCCCAGCTGAGAGAAGCCCGATCGGAGCTGCAGGCCAGCCAGGTTCGCTCTCAGGAGGCCCAAGCGGCGGTGCGGACACGATCTCTGGAGCTGGAGGTCTGCGAGAACGAACTCCAGAGGAGGAAGAGCGAAGCCGAGCTGCTGCGGGAGAAAGTGCTGCGCCTGGAGGAGGAGCTGGTCCGCCTCCGGGACACTCTGGCCAGTCACGGCGGGAGCATGAAGGGTCAGTGCATGAGCCTGACCCTGCAGCAGGGGAGAGGACTGCCGGGGCGGGGCGGCCCCAGCCCTTCTGTGTACCGGGATGTGGAGGACGGTCATCTGGTCTGGGGAGGAGAGAGCGATGAAGCCAAGGCACAGAGACAGAATGCAGAAACCCTGCTGGGACTCAGACAACAGGTACGTCAGGGTTTGTGTCCTCTGGGGGCACAGCTGCAAATGGGAGGTTGTCGCTTATATTTTCTTATATTTAGTGCATGGGTGGGTAAACTTCAGGATCAAAAGTGACAAACAGACTGGACTAGGGCTATGCAATTATGGCAAAAATCTAAATCACGATGAATCTAATCTTCTACATCGATTTCAGTTAATACACGATTATCCCACTCTAAACTACTACTTTTGAACGGACGTTATTCTTTTTTTTCAAATATTTATTTATTCATTTAATATGAAAATCATAATACTGGTACTGAAAAAACAGCCCCCCCCCCCATTTTTTTTTCTAAATAAAAAAAATTACATAAAATATTTAAAAAAGTAAAATAATAACACTCCCTCCAACCCACCCCCCGTCCTACATTTCAGTCGCAGTGGGTAGCAATGTACTGCATTCCTCTTCACCACAAGCAGATGGAGAATCACACGAACTGACTAAAAGGAAAAAAAAAAAGTTACAACAGAAATAAAAATCACAAACATACAGAGTGTCAAAGTGTCACTGAATAAAAACAACAACAACAAAAAAAGAAGAGTTGAGGTAAGTGAAAAGGTTCATTGTCAGTGAGTGTCACATTTATCCTATAGTGTCTTTAATTTAGCTATGTAACTAATTATGCAGCCCCAGGTCAATTTAAATTGTTTTGGTGTACCCCTCAGATGATATAAAATGTTCTCTAAATCTAAGAAAAACATGAGGTCCTTAAGATATAGGGAGGCCTTGGGGCCAAACTGTGATTTCCACGCCAATAAACGGACGTCATTCTTAATGGAGCCAAAGTGTGTCCAAACAACTGACACAGAATTCCTTTTGGGTACAAGCTGCTTCTTGTTAATCATTATCACCAGTGTGCGGCCAGCAGAGACCAGATCACTTAGATTATTTTACTTTTGAATCAATAAATGTACATTTTAGAATTAAAAAAAAAAAAGTATCCAAAGTGCGGCCCAGGTACCATTTTAGGCTCGCAACTTGTTTGTTGATACTCAGCAAGCATATCCTAAAAAAAATTGTTAATTAATGGTATGTATTATTAGATATTATATATATTATATACAATACAATACTACGCTACTAGATATACTATACAGTACTATACCATACTATACTATAAGCAGAATTTTATTGTGAGTCCACCCCGAACAAAATAAATGTTCACAAATATATATGTATATAAAACCCAAAACCAGTGAAGTTGGCACGTTGTGTAATTTGTAAATAAAAACAGAATACAATGATTTGCAAATCCTTTACATTTTATATTTAATTGAATAGACTGCAAAGACAAGATATTTAATGTTCGGACTGAGAAACTTAATTTTTTTTGCGAATAATCATTAACTTAGAATTTATTGGCAGCAACACATTGCAAAAAAATTGGCACAGGGGCATTTTTACCACTGTGTTACATGGCCTTTCTTTTTAACAATACTCAGTAAATGTTTGGGAACTGAGGAGACCAACTTTTGAAGCTTTTCAGGTGGAATTATTTCCCATTCTTGCTTGGTGTACAACTTAAGTTGTTCAACAGTCCGGGTCTACTTTGTGGTATTTTAGGTTTCTTAATGCGCCACACATTTTCAATGGGAGACAGGTCTGGACTACAGGCAGGCCAGTCTAGTACCTGCACTCATTTACTATGAAGCCACGCTGTTGTAACACGTAGCTTGGCATTGTCTTGCTGAAATAAGCAGGGGCGTCCATGATAACGTTGCTTGGATGGCAACATATGTTGCTCCAAAACCTGTATTTACCTTTCAGCATTAATGGTGCCTTCACAGATGTGTAAGTTACCCATGCCTTGGGCACTAATACACCCCCATACCATCACAGATGCTGGCTATTGAACTTTGCGCCTATAACAATCCGGATGGTTCTTTTCCTCTTTGGTCCGGAGGACACAACGTCCACAGTTTAAAAAAACAATTTGAAATGTGGACTCGTCAGACCACAGAACACTTTTCTACTTAGCATCAGTCCATCTTAGATGAGCTCGGGCCCAGCAAAGCCAGCAGCGTTTCTGGGTGTTGTTGATAAATGGCTTTCGCTTTACATAGTAGAGTTTTAACTTGCACTTACAGACGTAGCGACGAACTGTAGTTACTGGCAGTGGTTTTCTGAAGTGTTCCTGAGCCCATGTGGTGATATCCCTTACACACTGATGTCGCTTTTTGATCCAGTACCGCCTGAGGGATCGAAGGTCACGGGCATTCAATGTTGGTTTTCAGCCTTGCTGCTTACATGCAGTGATTTCTCCAGATTCTCTGAACCTTTTGATGATATTACGGACCATAGATGGTGAAATCCCTAAATTCCTTGCAATAGCTGGTTGAGAAATGTTGTCCTTAAACAATTTGCTTACGCATTTGTTGACAAAGTGGTGACCCTCGCCCCATCCTTGTTTGTGATGACTGAGCATTTCATGGAAGCTGCTTTTATACCCAATCATGGTACCCACCTGTTCCCAATTAGACTGTTCACCTGTGGGATGTCCCAAATAAGTGTTTAATGAGCATTCCCCAACTTTCTCAGTCTTTTTTGCCACTTGTGCCAGCTTTTTTGAAACATGTTGCAGGCATCAAATTCCAAATGAGCTAATATTTGCCAAAAATAACAAAGTTTTCCAGTTCGAACGTTAAATATCTTGTCTTTGCAGTCTATTCAATTGAATATAGGTTGAAAAGGATTTGCAAATCATTGTATTCTGTTTTTATTTACCATTTACACAACGTGCCAACTTCACTTGTGGAAATAAATATTGCAAGGCGGCCTGCCCTGACTCCTCCCACTCATACGTTGCATTTTGGGCTACAATAATTTAAAAAGTCGTCATGCTGTTAAATTGCTTTTAGCTTGCACTGGTAGTTAAAGGTGTGTTGACAGTTGTGACCGTCCTGTCATTTAGTTTGTGTGTTTCCTCAGGTGGACAGGTTGAAGGCTGAGCTCATTTATGAGAGGAGGTCAGGCGAGGAGCAGATGTCTCGATTTGAGGATGAAAGGAGGGTGTGGCAGGAGGAGAAAGAAAAGGTTCGACTAAATCAATATCAGTGCTGCGTGTTTCTTCGTTTGCTTATTGGCGTTCCGCGCACGACCCCCTACAGGTGATCCGCTACCAGAAGCAGCTGCAGCAGAACTACATCCAGATGTACCGACGAAACCGGGACCTGGAGCGAGTGATGCGGGAGCTGAGCCTGGAGCTGGAGAACAGGGACATGATGGACGACTACGAGGTCCACAGCGGCAGCAACGAGATCCACTTTGAGGAAATCACCGCCACTGAGATTTAAAAACTCAACGTGAAAATGATTAACGGTAGACACAGACCGAACACCAGACCAAAACAAACACGGCTGACTTTTACCTCTCGAGCGGCTCCCAAAGGTGCGTTGTTACTCGCTCTCTCCTGCACTCTACATGATCTTTCATTCGGTGTTTCACCTGCAGCACAAAACCTCTTCTCTTCTTTGGGAGCAAAAGTGTTTGAATCAGGGTATTCAGGAAGTTGGAAATGCAAAAAAACTAAACAAAAAAAGGTAAACAATAGGGCACCAGCATGCATGTTCAATAATGATGTCATCATAATCCTCACTGCTAAATATTCATATAATCCTTTAGACCTCAGCATTGTCACTATGTAACTGCTGCACTGAGCCCCAAACTTATAACCAAGGGGACAAGAATTCCAAATATGCTGTCTTCTCTGTCGGGGATATTTGCCTGACCATGCTCCTCATCTGGTAGTACCACTCTCTTCCCAAAGGGGGAGCCACAGTGCAAACTTTTTCACTGCAATTTTCCACGTTCAAATTGTACCTGGACGCATCAGGAACGCTAACAATGGACAACAAGTGTCTCCTATATACTTATTTTATCTAAGAGGAGAATGAGGGCGATAAAGTGGAGTATAATACTGCAGCGTCCGTGTCTAAGCCACACGAACAAGGTAAATGAATGTTTAGTTGTTTTCATTTGCCGTCGCGAATCCTCGATCTGTTAAACCAGGGAGTACTACAAATACCGTATTTTTCGGAGTATAAGTCCCTCCGGAGTATTAGTCGCACCGGACGAAAATGCATAATAAAGAAGGGAAAAAACATATATAAGTCGCACTGGAGTATAAGTCGCATTTTTGGGGGGAAATGTATTTGATAAAACCCAACACCAAATTATAGTTATTATGGTAGTTTATACTTACAGGCTGATGATGTACGGAGGAGTGGTTTAATATATTCCTACACTTATACCATGTAAATAAACAGACACTATTAGGTCACAGTTATTTTACTAAAAAGTTAGCACATGAAATACAAACCAATAATATAATAAATGATATGCTTTAAAAAATAAAGTGTACCGAATTGTTCATAAAAACTCAGGCTTTTGTTCTCAAGATTATGATGGCGGTCGTGTATTTGAAAAATACGTTTTAGGAACGCGCCTAACAAACGGTGGCTCTAAGGTGCGCGCCTGCGCAATTGCGCACTGCTCACGCGCCCTCTGCCCACAATAAATTCATACCGCGCACAAATAAAATCCAATCTGAACTCAAAACAAAATAAACATGACTACCGTATTTTTCGGAGTATAAGTCGCTCCGAAGTATAAGTCGCATTGCCTGAAAATGCATAATAAAGAAGGAACAAAACATATATAAGTCGCACTGGAGTATAAGTCGCATTTTTGGGGGAAAATTATTTGATAAAACCCAACACCAAGAATAGACATTTGAAAGGCAATTTAAAATAAATAAAGAATAATGAACAACAGGCTGAATAAGTGTACGTTATATGAGGCATAAATAACCAACTGAGAACGTGCCTGGTATGTTAATGTAACATATTATGGTAAGAGTCATTCAAATAACTATAACATATAGAACATGCTATACGTTTACCAAACAATCTGTCACTCCTAATCGCTAAATCCCATGAAATCTTATACGTCTAGTCTCTTACGTGAATGAGCTAAATTATCTTATTTGATATTTTACGATAATGTGTTAATAAGTTCACACATAAGTCGCTCCTGAGTATAAGTCGCACCCCCGGCCAAACTATGGAAAAAACTGCGACTTATAGTCCGAAAAATACGGTAGTACCTGGTGGTAGTAGGAAGCAGTAGAATATTGGCCCGAACATCTCATAAAAGTGAAGATTTTTGTCATGTAAACAAACCTCCCATTTTATGCCTAGTTTTTTAAAAATGATGATGTAGCCTGATTGGATGCTGCCCCCTGCTGTTTGGCAATGGAAACTGTAAGGCTAGTTGACTGCCAAAGAATCGCAAAAGTACCCGTTCTTCATTCTGGGGCACATATTTGAAAAGAAATGTACTAAAACACTGTTATATCGTACTAAAAGAGTGGAACTGTACAAACACAGTTATACTGTTCCAAAACAGTTATATTGTACTAAAACAGTGATACTGTACAGATACAGTTGTATCGTAGTAAAACAGTGACATTTTACAAAAATGATTATACTGTTTTAGAACACAGTTATATTGTACTAAAACAGTGAGACTGTACTAAAACAATTATATTGTACTAAAACGGTGAAACTGTACAAAAACAGTTATACTGTTCTAGAACAGTTTAATTGTTCTAAAACAGTGAGTCTGTAGAAAAAAAATGTATATCGTACTAAAACAGTGACACTTTACAAAAACGGTTACACTGTTTTAGAACACAGTTATATTGTTCTAAAACAGTGATACTGTACTAAAACAGTTATATTTTTCTAAAACAGTGATACTGTACTAAAACAGTTATATTGTTCTAAAACTGTGATATTGTTCTAAAACAGTGACACTTTACAAAAACAGTTATACTGTTCTAGAACACAGTTATATTGTACTAAAACACAGTTATATTGTACTATAACAGTTATATTGTACTAAAACAGTGACACTGTACAAAAACGATTATACTGTTTTAGAACACAGTTATATTGTTCTAAAACAGTGAGACTGTATTAAAACAGTTATATTGTTCTAAAACAGTTATACTGTTCTAGAACACAGTTACATTGTACTAAAACAGTGATAGTGTACTAAAACAGTTATACTGTTCTAGAACACAGTTACATTGTTTTAAAACAGTGATAGTGTACTAAAACAGTTATATCTTACTAAAACGGTGACACTTTACAAAAACGGTTATACTGTTCTAGAACACGTATTTTATTAAAACACAGTCATATCGTACTAAAATAGTGACACTGTACAAAACGATTATACTGTTTTAGAACACAGTTATATTGTTCTAAAACAGTGAGACTATTAAAACAGTTATATTGTTCTAGAACACAGTTGCATTGTTCTAAAACAGTGATAGTGTACTAAAACAGTTATATCTTACTAAAACAGTGACACTTTACAAAAACGGTTATACTGTTCTAGATCACCGTTATATTTTACTAAAACACAGTTATATCGTACTAAAATAGTGACACTGTACAAAAACAATTATACTGTTTTAGAACAAAGTTCTAAAACAGTTATATTGTTATAAAACAGTTATATTGTTCTAAAACAGTGATACTGTACTAAAACAGTTATATTGTTATAAAACAGTTAGATTGTTATAAAACAGTTATATTGTTCTAAAACAGTGATACTGTACTAAAACAGTTATATTGTTATAAAACAGTTATATTGTTCTAAAACAGTTATATTGTTCTAAAACAGTGATACTGTACTAAAACAGTTATATTGTTATAAAACAGTTAGATTGTTATAAAACAGTTATATTGTTCTAAAACAGTGATACTGTACTAAAACAGTTATATTGTTATAAAACAGTTATATTGTTATAAAACAGTTATATTGTTATAAAACAGTGATACTGTACTAAAACAGTTATATTGTTATAAAACAGTGATGCTGTACTAAAACAGTTATGTTGTTCTAAAACAGTTATATTGTTCTAAAACAGTGACACTGTACAAATGACACTGTTATATATATATATATATATATATATATATATATATATATATATATATATATATATATATATATATATATATATATATATATATATATATATATATATATATACAGTGCTACTATACATTGCAGTTTGTAAAAGTTCATCACTGGCGTAGCAACGATGGGTTTGATATTAATCTGCACAATTGGGTACAAACAAACCCTCTTTTTTAAGCCTAACTTTTTGGGAAAATGTTTTTGAGGCAAAAAACAAACAAAATCATCCTTTTTTATTTTCAATATTGCTTCAAAAACAAATAAGGTTTTGCCAATTGTGTCTTCAATGATCAGCATCATCTTAAAATTTGCGACATAACTCCTCTGTTTGCTAACAACCTTTGAGAGACTCCATTAGTGTGTGAGTGACAGGAAGAAAAGCTCTGATCCGAGCTCTCCAGACCAAGTGTTTGCAGCTTTTTAAAGTCTGTTCAATAGCAGCAAAAATAATAGTAGCAATACTTTCTGTTGGCTCCGCCTTGAGGAAGTAATCATAAATGACCAGCAGGTCAAAAATGCTTCAAAAAGTCGAGCATTATTGTTATTGTTTACTGGTCGTCTAGAAAAGTTGTTTTCAGCGGGATTGCAGCCGTGGGAGATGTCAGCAGGATGTTTTTTTGTTTTTTTTTTGCTCCTCACTACAAAGTCTATTTTTGGAACAGAAGAAAAACGTTAGAAAAAAGAAAAAAATATTGCGTTTGTTCTTTCAGCTCTTCAGGCTGCATTTGTTTCAAGCTTTATTTAGCTTGTGGAAGGCCAAAGTCCCAGTTTTCATGGGTTCTACATTTTCTTCACACGTTTGTGTTGAAAGTCAACTTACGAGAACTTCAACACATCTTTTACGTTTCTTAGGTCGCCACGACCGCGACTGGCAATAGCAGACAGAAAGTGTTGTGTTTTCTTATCATTAAGATGTGAACACGGAAGTGAAGCACCACTCACCTCTACTATTAAGATGGCAGGCATCGATAGAAAGATTTTGGGAGAGCTGTAGATGCTCCATTGTCTCTCCACTTCACGCAATTGTTTCATGAAAAAACACAATTTTTCAAAATTCAACCACCGTATTTTTTGGAGTATAAGTCGCTCCGGAGTATAAGTCGCACCGGCCAAAAATGCATAATAAAGAAGTAAAAAAACATATATAAGTCGCATTTTTGGGGGAAATTTATTTGATAAAACCCAACACCAAGAATAGACATTTGAAAGGCAATTTAAAAGAAATAAAGAATAGTGAACAACAGGCTGAATAAGTGTACGTTATATGAGGCATAAATAACCAACTGAGAACGTGCCTGGTATGTTAACGTAACATATTATGGTAAGAGTCATTCAAATAACTATAACATATAGAACATGCTATACGTTTACCAAACAATCTGTCACTCCTAATCGCTAAATCCCATGAAATCTTATACGTCTAGTCTCTTACGTGAATGAGCTAAATAATATTATTTGATATTTTACGATAATGTGTTAATAAGTTCACACATAAGTCGCTCCTGAGTATAAGTCGCACCCCCGGCCAAACTATGGAAAAAACTGCGACTTATAGTCCGAAAAATACGGTACTAAAGGTACTAAAACAGGGATATTCAACTCAATTTTTATTTTCAAAAAGATAAAGTAGCAGGGGGTCGGACATTTCCCTTCATTGTTATTCTTTTTTTGTATATGGGTGAGAACCGGCGTCCTCTATAGTGGACATATGATTTTTGTCTATTTATTTTGTCAGCGTTACGGAATTCGGGTAAAAACGTTTCCACTACACTGTGGCCCAGACAAATATTAACACTGAATTAGTGCCGGTATATTAGCCGTACCCACTAAATTTTAGAAGAAAAATGTTTTTTTTTTCATATATTAGCCACACCCGACTATAAGCCGCATGTTGTGAAATGAGTTACCGTATTTTTCGGAGTATAAGTCGCACCGGAGTATAAGTCGCACCGGCCGAAAATGCATAATAAAGAAGGAAAAAAACATATATAAGTCGCACTGGAGTATAAGTCGCATTTTTTGGGGAAATGTATTTGATAAAACTAGGGCTGCAACTAACGATTCATTTGATAATCGATTACTCTGTCGATTATTACTTCGATTAATCGATTAATAATCGGATAAAAGAGACAAACTACATTTCTATCCTATCCAGTATTATATTGAAAAAAAACAGCATACTGGCACCATACTTATTTTGATTATTATTTCTCAGCTGTTTGTAAATGTTGCAATTTATAAATAAAGGTTTATTAAAAAATAAAAATAAAAATTTAATAAAATAAATAAATAAATAAAAACTCTGCGCATGCACATAGCATAGATCCAACGAATCGATGACTAAATTAATCGGCAACTATTTTAATAATCGATTTTAATCGATTTAGTCGATTAGTTGTTGCAGCCCTAGATCAAACCCAACACCAAGAATAGACATTTGAAAGGCAATTTAAAATAAATAAAGAATAGTGAACAACAGGCTGAATAAGTGTACGTTATATTAAGTTAAAGTTAAACTTTAACTTAATATTAGTTAAAGTACCAATGATTGTCACACACACTAGGTGTGGTGAAATTTGTCCTCTGCATTTGACCGAGGTGAGGGGAGCAGTGGGCAGCAGCGTAGCCGCGCCCGGGAATCATTTTTGGTGATTTAACCCCCAATTCCAACCCTTGATGCTGAGTGCCAAGCAGGGAGGTAATATGACGCATAAATAACCAACTGAGAACGTGCCTGGTATGTTAACGTAACATATTATGGTAAGAGTCATTCAAATAACTATAACATATAGAACATGCTATACGTTTACCAAACAATCTGTCACTCCTAATCGCTAAATCCCATGAAATCTTGTACGTCTAGTCTCTTACGTGAATGAGGTAAATAACATTATTTGATATTTTATGGTAATGTGTTAATAATTTCACGCATAAGTCACTCCTGAGTATAAGTCACATGAAAAAAACTGCGACTTATAGTCCGAAAAATAGGGTAATTATGGAGTATTTATATCGGATTCATATGGCCTCATTCCTGGGTGAATCTCGCATGGGAAAGGGGGAATTATTGGGAAATTATAAAAAGCGTAACTCTACATGGCAACTGACGCTGTGGTCAAAGTTGGAATTGCCACAAAACACATTTTAAGATACTCCAACACTGGACAAAATTGTCACGTTTCATGTGTCAGGTAAACTGCAACGAACGGGGCCATATCAATCACCTTCCTACTGTACTATTGTGCCCCACGTGGATCCAATAGCGTTTTAATAAGCAAGTTAGGACCCCTTGAACCAACGTCTTCCAGCTCTTTCTCCCTTGTCAACCTTAAGATAGCCTTTACACACTTTTTTTACTCTTCGGACCCAGAAGGGACCCGCTCATAAAGGTGCTATAAGTCAGCAAGAAATGTTTGTTTTTTTTGTACTTTCACCACTTGGAGATCTTTAAACAACTTCAAATCTAGCTATTGGTATAAGGTTGTTATCATTTATTTTTATTGTATTGCCTTTTTGTCAAAAATAACTGTTTCTGTAATGGGAAAATGCAAAATATGCGATATTTCGAAAGATAAATGAATAGATAAGTTACAAAGTGGATATTTTGAGGTTGGGTGATTACAGCCTTTAATACAGTGGTTCTTAACCTGGGTTCAATCGAACCCTTGGGGTTCGTGAGTCGGGCTCAGGGGTTCGGCGGAGGTCAGGACACACCGACTCATCGTGTAAATAAAAACTTCTCCCAGCAGAAGTCAGACTGATTTGCAGGTGTGTAATTTGTTGTGAGTTTATGCACTGTGTTGGTTTTGTTGTTTGAACAAGGTGATGTTCATGCACGGTTCATTTTATGCACCAGTAAAAAAAACATGGTAACACTTTAGTATGGGGAACATATTCACCATTAATTAGTTGCTTATTAACATGCAAATTAGTAACATATTGGCTCTTAACTAGTCATTATTAAGTACTTATTAATGCCTTATTCGGCATGGCCTTATTATAACCCTAACCCTCTAACCCTGGCCCTAATCCTCTAACCCTAACCCTAACCAAATAACTCCAAATGAAGTCTTAGTTACTTAGAATATGTTCCCCTAGTGTCCAAAAAACTCTAAATTAAGTCTGTTACTTAGAATTTGTTCCCCTAGTGTCCAAAAAACTCTAAATTAAGTATTTGTTACTTAGAATATGTTCCCCTAGTGTCCAAATAACTCTAAATTAAGTCTCTGTTACTTAGAATATGTTCCCTTTGTGTCCAAATAACTCTAAATTAAGTTTTTGTTACTTAGAACATGTTCCCCTAGTGTCCAAATAACTCTAAATTAAGTCTTTGTTACTTAGAATATGTTCCCCTAGTGTCCAAATAACTCTAAATTAAGTCTTTGTTACTTAGAATATGTTCCCCTAGTGTCCAAACAACTCTAAATTAAGTCTCTGTTACTTAGAATATGTTCCCTTTGTGTCCAAAAAACTCTAAATTAAGTCTGTTACTTAGAATATGTTCCCCTAGTGTCCAAATAACTCTAAATTAAGTCTTTGTTACTTAGAATATGTTCCCCTTGTCCAAAAAACTCTAAATTAAGTCTGTTACTTAGAATATGTTCCCCTAGTGTCCAACAAACTCTAAATTAAGTCTTTGTTACTTAGAATATGTTCCCATAGTGTCCAAAAAACTCTAAATTAAGTATTTGTTACTTATAATATGTTCCCCTAGTGTCCAAAAAACTCTAAATTAAGTCTTTGTTACTTAGAATATGTTCCCCTAGTGTCCAAAAAACTCTATATTAAGTCTTTGTTACTTAGAATATGTTCCCCTAGTGTCCAACAAACTCTAAATTAAGTCTTTGTTACTTAGAATATGTTCCCATAGTGTCCAAAAAACTCTAAATTAAGTATTTGTTACTTATAATATGTTCCCCTAGTGTCCAAA
The DNA here is from genome assembly GCF_033978785.1 of Entelurus aequoreus. Lineage (NCBI taxonomy): Eukaryota > Metazoa > Chordata > Actinopteri > Syngnathiformes > Syngnathidae > Entelurus > Entelurus aequoreus. The sequence continues at coordinate 12,882,475 of NC_084739.1, forward strand.
AAACTCTAAATTAAGTCTTTGTTACTTAGAATATGTTCCCCTAGTGTCCAAAAAACTCTATATTAAGTCTTTGTTACTTAGAATATGTTCCCCTAGTGTCCAAAAAACTCTAAATTAAGTCTGTTACTTAGAATTTGTTCCCCTAGTGTCCAAAAAACTCTAAATTAAGTCTGTTACTTAGAATTTGTTCCCCTAGTGTCCAAAAAACTCTAAATTAAGTCTTTGTTACTTAGAATATGTTCCCCTAGTGTTCAAAAAACTCTAAATTAAGTATTTGTTACTTAGAATATGTTCCCCTAGTGTCCAAAAAACTCTAAATTAAGTCTGTTACTTAGAATTTGTTCCCCTAGTGCCCAAAAAACTCTAAATTAAGTCTTTGTTATTTAGAATATGTTCCCCTAGTGTCCAAAAAACTATAAATTAAGTCTGTGTTACTTAGAATATGTTCCCATAGTGTCCAAAAAAACTCTAAATTAAGTCTTTGTTACTTAGAATATGTTCCCCATACTAAAGTGTTACCAAAAACATATAACTTTGTCTTGAATTTGAAAAAAACCAACATTTTATTTTTCATCAAAGAAGGGTTGGGTGAATGCGCATATGAAACTGGTGGGGTTCGGTACCTCCAACAGGGTTAAGAACCACTGCTTTAATAGGTCAATAATTCATGAAAACATAGAATTTTGTCCTTCAAATAAAACATTTTATTTTTACAGTGCCTATTGAGAATGAAACAGGTTGAGTTTGTCTTCACACAAGCGTTTTAATGGCAGTTTAACTCATTTACGCTCATCAAAGCTCTGATTGTCTTTCACACAAGTCTTTTATAATATCTGACCTCTTATATTTAACTGACCAAGATCATTGTCGTTCCATTGCAGCGTTCTAATGGCAGTTTAACTCTGTTACGCTTGTCAAAGCTCTGAGAAGAATTCTTAACGGTATCCTGAAAGGGACAAGCGGTAGAATATGGATGGATGGATGGTATTCTGGTGCCCCATCTAGTGGTTAAGGGGTGCAATTACACCAAAACAATATTTTCTTGTTTTTTTCTGTCGTCAAGAATGAGATTCATTCAGTTTTCATGGAAAAAGCATAGTAATGTACCAGGATTGGAGAACTAGCAGTTGTAATGGGAGTCAATAGGGCCAAAAGCCTTCTTAAGAGATAGTGTGTATACTTTATGTTTATATCCTATTCTAACAGTGTCACAAACAATGCAGTTTTTTTTAATTGTGGAAAAACTCCCTGGTGAAATTCTGAACAATCATATCAGATAAAGAACACATGTAATGCAAGTTTTGGGCCCTAGGGGTGCACAGGCGTTAAAGCAATGTCAAATATAAATACAAAAATAATCAGGGTTTCTTAAAGCGGATTATATTTTGATTATTTCATCGAAACCTATAAAAATAACATACATTTTATAGACTAAATAGTAAATAAGAGCAGAAAAGGAAGTATATATAATGAAGGTTGTATATTTTTCATACATATATAAATAAAGCACCTACTTTATATTTTCTTGCAGCACCATTATCAAGTGTCTTGTGTATAATAGCTCTATGCAGTGTTAGATGTGGATGTGATGCATGTGTTTCTACTGTGCAACACACACACACACACACACACACACACACACACACCCACACACACACACACACACACACGCACGCACGCACGCACACACACACACACACACACACACTACTGCTCAGCTGATTTACTCACATTTGTCTTCCTCAATCCCAGACTGTTACCACCAAAGTCTCCTCACGCGAGTGTAAATATGTCAAACACTTGATAGTATAACAGATATTTGGCCCACATTTCACTATGTAACCACTGTGACTATACACCAAAGCCACCGACACTAACTCTTTTTTATTTGTTTTTGTGGCTTCTTTTTTTTTCTTTTGTTTGTTTTTGGAAAGTAGTAGTTGTCCATGTAAATTTCTATTTGTACATTTCTTGTATAAAAGACTGTTTTTAAGTAAAGTGCAAGCTGTCACACCTTAAACCCGACTCTTGATGTGTTTCTATCTTGACCGGACACGTGGATGACCTTTTTATGCGCCATATTTCCTCATGTGTATTGACTCAACTGTACCAGTAAGTACCAGTATCTAATGAAGGAAATATTTATCTGTACTTTTTTTTTTTAAAGAATATTCAGTTGTGTAATCAAATTTAATAATATTTTACTTATTAACATGAAACGAGTTGATAATGAATTAAAATAATTTACATTGCGGTGGATTTAAAGTTTTATTGAGATCTATAATTCACTAAAAATCTTCTTTGGAATTAGATTTTTAACCTGTGCTTCTCTTTTTTGTTTTAAACCTGTTTATTTAATTCTAATATAAAATGTATTAAAATGTATTTTTTAGGTATTTATTACAACAAATGTAATGGTTGTTTTTATTTATTTTTGTTACATATTTTGGATTATTTATATTTAATTTACCAAATTATATTTGTATATATATATATATATATATATATATATATATATATGTGTGTGTGTGTGTGTGTGTGTGTGTGTGTGTGTGTGTGTGTGTGTGTGTGTGTGTGTGTGTGTATGTATGTATATATATATATGTTCTGTATGTATGTATGTATATATATGTATGTATATGCATGTATATATATGTATGTATGTGTATATATGTATGTATACATGTATGTATACATATATGTATGTATATATGCATGTATGTATATATATATGTATGTATGTATATACAGTGTATATATATGTATGTATGTATATACAGTGTATATATATATGTATGTATATATATATATATGTATGTATATACAGTGTATATATGTATGTACTGTATGTATGTATGTATATATGTATCTATGTATATACATGTAAATGTATGGATGCATATATATATTTGTATGTATATATATGTACTATGTACAGTATATACATATGTATGTTTGTATATATATATATATATATATGTATGTATATATATATATGTATTTTGAATTTATTATAACAAATGTAATATAATTTATTTATAATAATTTCCCATTGCATCCTTACTCATCAGGCCCTTAACCACTAAACTATATCAGCTTTACAGATGTAATAGCAACATATTTAAAATATGGCTGTCAGAGTTGACACTAATTTCCCTCAACAGCACAATAATGTGTGTGTCTGTAAAAGAGTACTTGTGTCCGTTTTGTGTTGCGCTGGTGAAAAAGCATAATGTTTAAGAAACATTTGTATCAAGCAAACAAATTGTCAAGTTGATTATATTAAGAGTTGAGAAAAAAATCATTTATTAAAGATTTTTAAAAATATATCTGTGATTATGGTAATTATGAGTATTTTCTCCAAAATAGACCATTGTTGACCTTTTTTTCCCAGAATAAAAATAAAATGTAAGTAACATAAAACGAATAAAATAGGGAATTTATTGTGCAGCTACTGCACATCCAGTCTGGCAGCATACGTTGTGGTCGTCTACATCCATGGATTCGTAGTTCTTTGTTTTTGTTGCCCACTAAGGCACTTTATGCACAATCTCTTTTATTGAATATAAGATCATATTTCCATTTTAAACTGCAACTTTTGTCCTCCTCATATTGCCTGAGCTGAGTGATGCTGTAATTAAAGCCTCTAAAGCACCGAGCAGCCATGTTGCTAATAACAATCATCTCCAAAGGCCAAACCATCACTGTGGACGTGATACTGCACAGTACATGAGCTTTAATCTGCAGACATCAAAAATCCCATAATGCACTTTGGGATTATCGCCCTCTGGCCCGCGTGTGGCGTGGCTGTGGTCCATCAATCACAAAGTCTTCATGCGCCTTATACACAATTTATTGGTGTAAAAATGTGGAACAAAAAAGTATGCAGTAGAAAAGTATAGTTGGTCAGCAGGTGCCCCCGGGCAGCACCTTGGGGACTTTGACCACCAGCACCATGGGGTCTTTGGCCTTGTTGCTGAACGCACGGCGGATGACGTCGACGGCGTGCTGATGAGTCACGCCCTGCAGACTCTCACCGTCCACGGACAGCAGCTCATAGCCGGCCTGGGGACGCACAAACCACGTCAACGACACACGTTTCAGCGACATTGTGTTCTTCATGAAGAACTTTAAGCATTCACGGAAAGTTATATACAAGTTTCGCTTTTGCATCTCATTGTCCATAACTGTTGTGCGTTCAAGGACCCCTGATTATGGTTAGAAACAGTCGTCACTGGTTTTTAAAGACAGGAGGAGACTTAACTCACAGAATATGTACTAATAATAATAATACAACAATAATGACGTATTATCCACCGATGATAACCATACTGTACTTTACACTCTTAAGGAAAACCTGACAGATGTATGATCATATTTAAGTGAACAATGATTATATTAGAGTGTGGGATAGACTCCTCATAACGGTGTGAAAACATATTTTATGAGGATATTTGTTATAAACAGAGTAAAGAAATAATTGGCGAAACCTACTACAGTTTTATATTATACCGTAACAAATTAATTGGTATAAAAACGTAATAGGTAAACAATACACTTTTTTAAAAATGAGTCTAGACGATAGCTTTTAACTTTTTTTTCCATATTAAATTTGTATTACATCATTTGTGTTGCTGCAGTTTTTTTTAATTCGTATTCAATATTTATATGCTATTTATATTATAATGTATATATATATATATTATAATGTATATATATTATACATTACATATATACATACATACAAATATATGTATATATGTACATATATACACATATATATACATATATATACACACATATATACATATATATATATATATACACACATATACATACACATATATATATATATATATATATATATATATATATATATATATATATATATATATATATATATATATACATATATACAAACATATATATATATTTATATACATACAAATATATACATATATATATACATACTTATATACACATATATATATATATATATTTATACACATATATATGTGTATATATATATGTGTATATATATATATATATATATATATATATATATATATATATATATATATATATATATATAAAAATATTTTTCATTTAAAAATTGCGTTTTTGTAAAATATTGTGGTGGGAAAAAAGGACATACGTACAGTATTTTCCGGACTATAAGCCACACCCACTAAATTTTAAAGCAAAAAAAAAAGTTGTTTTCATACATTAACCGCACCCGACTATAAGCCGCAGATATATAAGTTGTGAAATGAGATATTTACATATAAAGATTTTGTACATGTTTATTTACATACCTTAACTGTTTCCAAAGGGTGCCTGTAAGACGGCAGTAAAACGGCTGATCAAACAAAACAGAAAAGTCATTGATGTATTTATTCATCTTTTATGACATGAATAGGATTTTCTCCTTTTTTTAATGAAGTTCAAAATGTTTATCCGGATTCTTCTTCTTGTACTTTGTAAACACTTTGAGTTTGAACAGGTACTTAAAGTGGATCGTTTTAGTACATTGTTTGATTTCTTTGCTTAATCCATTCCATAATTTAGTTGTTTGTGAAAAACAAAAAAATCTATAGATTAGCCGCAGCTTTGTATAAAATTTGGGAGGAAAGAAGCGGGTTATAGTCCGGAAAATACGAGAACTATGACACAATAAATAAGAAATGTAATTATTGTATAATTATGTTAATGAGTATGAGAAATAATTGACATGAGGATTAATATATTATTTTATTTATTTTATTTTTTATAGTTAATTTTCTTGATTTAAGTTTTTTTTTTACATTCCTCCCATTTTTCAGATATGCAAATAACATTTATTGATTTTTATTATTATTATTATTATTTTGTAATCTGTGTTTGGATTTTATATTTTGCATCTCATTGCTAAAATATTATAAAGTTACAAACTAATTAAAACAAATAAGTTTGGATTTTCATGTCATGAGTCATCAGCTAAAATAAACACGACTACAGTCACAACAATAGTTCCAATTTTAAGCTGCGTGACTCTTTCTTCCTTCTCTTCAATGGAGAGTAATAATAACAGTGAAGACCATCATTGCTGCACAAAAATGTCCCCTTCAGTGCGCACACACACAGACACAGAATTTCCTGTGTGGAAAGTGTCCAGAGAGCTACTTCCTGTGTTGTCACACAGATTGTGAGCGAGGATGCAGCTGCATGACATTGTTGTGTGTCCACCAATCAGGTCTTTTCCCGCCATCAGTCAACACATGGCCACAAATCCTCTCATCACTCTCTGCACTGCATCATTCTGTTTCCTTCCTCACGCTCTACCTCGTGACGGCGCCATGAAAAGACTCGCTTCCATTTACGCAAGGAAGGGATTCAGGAGAAAAGTCTTTTATTTGATGGAAATAAATGATCTGCTCTTAATGCAGTGAACACGACCTGGCTTCTACTAAATATGACACAGGATTATTGTTTTCATTCAACGATGACTTCCTATTTAGAGGACAATAGGAACAACATTTTTGTGTTTTTAGCTAAGTGACTTTTAGTTCAGTCGGCAGGCACAAGACGTTGATACAACGTTGATTATACATCCGTGTCCTTTAAAACCGACTTTGAAACAACGTTGCAAAATAGTTGTATTCGTAAATTGAGACAACGTTGATGTCTAACGTTGGATCCACCTTGTCGGTTGGGAAATGACCAAATTTCAATGGTCAGAACCCAACGTTGATTAAACGTTGTCAAAAAGCGTGTTGTTTCAACGTTGTATTTGTGTTGTAGGATCTTGGTTGGAAAATGACCACAATTCAATGGTCAAATCAACGTCAGAACCCAACATTGATTAGACATCACTAAAAAGCATGTTTCAATGTTTTATTTGTGTTGTAGAATATGTTTGATAAATGACCAATATTCAATGATCAAATCACCGTCAGAGTCCGACATTGATTAAACGTCGTCAAAAAGCATGTTGTTTCAACGTTGTATTTGTGTTGTAGAATATTGGTTGGGAAATGACCAAAATTTAAATGGTCAAATCAACGTCAGAACCCAACATTGATTAAACATCACTAAAAAGCATGTTTCGATGTTTTATTTGTGTTGTAGAATATGTTTGATAAATGACCAATATTCAATGATCAAATCACCGTCAGAGTCCGACATTGATTAAACGTCGTCAAAAAGCATGTTGTTTCAACGTTGTATTTGTGTTGTAGAATATTGGTTGATAAATGACCAATATTCAATGATCAAATCACCGTCAGAGTCCGACATTGATTAAACGTCGTCAAAAAGCATGTTGTTTCAACGTTGTATTTGTGTTGTAGAATATTGGTTGAGAAATGACCAAAATTCAATGATCAAATCAACGTCAGAACCCAAAATTATCGCTAAAAAGCATGTTTCAATGTTCTATTTGTGTTGTAGAATATTGGTTGAGAAATGACCAAAATTCAATGGTCAAATCAACGGCAGAACCCAACATTGAATAAACGTTGTCAAAAAGCATGTTTTTTCAACGTTGTATTTGTGTTGTAGGATCTTGGTTGGAAAATAGCCCAAATTCAATGGTCAAATCAACGTCAGAACCCAACATTGATTAAACATCGCTAAAAAGCATGTTGCAACGTTGTATTTGTGTTGTAGAATATTGTTTGGGAAATGATCAAAATTCAATGATCAAATCAACGTCACAACCTGATATTCAATAAACATTGTCAAAAAGCAAGTTGTTTCAACGTTGTATTTGTGTTGTAGAATATAGGTTGGGAACTGACCAAAATTCAATGGTCAAATCAACGTCAGAACCTGACATTGATTAAATGTCAAAAAGCATGTTGTTTCAATGTTGCATTTGTGTTGTAGAATATTGGTTGGGAAATGACCAAAATTCAATGGTGAAATCAACGTCAGAACCCAACATTGATTAAACGTCGCTAAAAAGTATGTTGTTTCAACGTTGTATTTGTGTTGTAGAATATTGGTTGGGAAATTATCAAAATTCAATGATCGAATCAACGTCACAACCTGACATTGATTAAACGTTGTCAAAAAGTAAGTTGTTTCAACTTTATGTTTGTGTTGTAAAATATTGGATGGAAAATGACCAAGTTTCAATGGTCAAATCAATCAATCAATCAATCAATGTTTATTTATATAGCCCTAAATCACAAGTGTCTCAACCTGACATTGAATAAACGTTGTCAAAAAGCATGTTGTTTCAACGTTGTATTTGTGTTGTAGAATATTAGTTGGGAAATGACAAATATTCAATGGTCAAATCAACGTCAGAGCCCGACATTGAATAAACGTTGTCAAAAAGCATGTTGTTTCAACGTTGCATTTGTGTTACAGAATATTTGTTGGGAAATGATCAAAATTAAATGATCAAATCAACGTCACAACCTGACATTGAATAAAAGTCATCAAAAAGCATGTTGTTTCAATGTTGTATTTGTGTTGTAGAATATTGGTTGGGAAATGACCAAAATTCAATGGTGAAATCAACGTCACAACCCAACATTGATTAATCATAGCTAAAAAGCAAGTTTCAATGTTGTATTTGTGTTGTAGAATATTGGTTGAGAAATGACCAAGTTTTAATGGTCAAATCAACGTTAGAACCCAACATTGAATAAATGTCAATAAGTATGTTGTTACAAAGTTGTATTTGTGTTGTATAATATAGGTTGAGAAATGACCAAGTTTTGTAAAGGTCAAATCAACGTTAGAACCCAACATTGAATAAACGTTGTCAAAAAGCATGTTGTTTCAACGTTGTATTTGTGTTGTAGGATCTTGGTTGGGAAATTACCACAATTCAATGGTCAAATCAATGCCAGAACCCGACATTGAATAAACGTTGTCAAAAAGCATGTTTTTTCAACGTTGTATTTGTGTTGTAGAATATTGGTTGGAAAATGGCCCACATTCAATGGTCAAATCAACGTCAGAACCCAAGATTATCACTAAAAAGCATGTTTCAACGTTGTATTTGTGTTGTAGAATATTGTTTGGGAAATGACCAAAATTCAATGGTCAAATAAACGTCAGAACCCGACATTGAATAAACGTTGTCAAAAAGCATGTTTTTTCAACGTTGTATTTGTGTTGTAGAATATTGGTTGGAAAATGGCCCACATTCAATGGTCAAATCAACGTCAGAACCCAACATTATCGCTAAAAAGCATGTTTCAACGTTGTATTTGTGTTGTAGAATATTGTTTGGGAAATGACCAAAATTCAATGGTCAAATAAACGTCAGAGCCCGACATTGAATAAATGTTGTCAAAAAGCATGTTGTTTCAACGTTGTATTTGTGTTGTAGAATATTGGTTGGAAAATGACAAAAACTCAAATTCAATGGTCAAATCAGCGTCAGAACCCAACATTGAATAAACGTAGTCAAAAAGCATGTTGTTTCAACGTTGTATTTGTGTTGTAGAATATTGGTTGAGAAATGACCAAGTTTTAATGGTCAAATAAACGTCAGAGCCCGACATTGAATAAATGTTGTCAAAATAGCATGTTGTTTCAACGTTGTATTCGTGTTGTAGAATATTGGTTGGAAAATGACAAAAACTCAAATTAAATGGTCAAATCAGCGTCAGAACCCAACATTGAATAAACATAGTCAAAAAGCATGTTGTTTCAACGTTGTATTTGTGTTGTAGAATATTGGTTGGAAAATGACCAAATTTCAATAGTCAAATCAACATCAGAACCCAACATTGAATAAACGTTGTCAAAAAGCATGTTGTTTCAACGTTGTATTTGTGTGTTAGGATCTTGGTTGGAAAATGGCCCAAATTCAATGATCAAATCAACGTCAGAACCCAACATTGATTAAACATCGCTAAAAAGCATGTTTCAATGTTGTATTTGTGTTGTAGAATATTGGTTGGAAAATGGCCCAAATTCAATGGTCAAATCAACGTCAGAACCCAACATTGATTAAACATTGCTAAAAAGCATGTTGTTTCAACGTTGTATTTGTGTTGTAGAATATTGGTTTAGAAATGACCAAAATTCAATGGTCAAATCAACGTCAGAACCCAACATTATCGCTAAAAAGCATGTTTCAATGTTGTATTTGTGTTGTAGAATATTGGTTGGGAAATGACCACAATTCAATGGTCAAATAAACGCCAGAACCCAACATTGATTAAACATTGCTAAAAAGCATGTTGTTTCAACGTTGTATTTGTGTTGTAGAATATTGGTTGAGAAATGACCAAAATTCAATGGTCAAATCAACGTCAGAACCCAACATTATCGCTAAAAAGCATGTTTCAATGTTGTATTTGTGTTGTAGAATATTGGTCGGGAAATTACCAAGTTTTAATGGTCAAATAAACGTCAGAGCCCGACATTGAATAAATGTTGTCAAATAGCATGTTGTTTCAACGTTGTATTTGTGTTGTAGAATAATGGTTGGAAAATGACAAAAACTCAAATTAAATGGTCAAATCAGCGTCAGAACCCAACATTGAATAAACGTAGTCAAAAAGCATGTTGTTTCAACGTTGTATTTGTGTGTTAGGATCTTGGTTGGAAAATGGCCCAAATTCAATGATCAAATCAACGTCAGAACCCAACATTGATTAAACATTGCTAAAAAGCATGTTGTTTCAACGTTGTATTTGTGTTGTAGAATATTGGTTGAGAAATGACCAAAATTCAATGGTCAAATCAACGTCAGAACCCAACATTATCGCTAAAAAGCATGTTTCAATGTTGTATTTGTGTTGTAGAATATTGGTCGGGAAATTACCAAGTTTTAATGGTCAAATAAACGTCAGAGCCCGACATTGAATAAATGTTGTCAAAAAGCATGTTGTTTCAACGTTGTATTTGTGTTGTAGAATATTGGTTGGAAAATGACAAAAACTCAAATTAAATGGTCAAATCAGCGTCAGAACCCAACATTGAATAAACATAGTCAAAAGGCATGTTGTTTCAACGTTGTATTTGTGTTGTAGAATATTGGTTGGAAAATTGCCAAATTTCAATAGTCAAATCAACGTCAGAAGCCAACATTGAATAAATGTAAAAAAGCATGTTGTTTCAATGTTGTATTTGTGTTGTAGAATTTTGGTTGGGAAATGACCAAGTTTTAATGGTCAAATAAACGTCAGAGCCCGACATTGAATAAATGTTGTCAAAATAGCATGTTGTTTCAACGTTGTATTCGTGTTGTAGAATATTGGTTGGAAAATGACAAAAACTCAAATTTAATGGTCAAATCAACGTCAGAACCCGACATTGAATAAACGTAGTCAAAAAGCATGTTGTTTCAACGTTGTATTTGTGTTGTAGAATATTGGTTGGAAAATTGCCAAATTTCAATAGTCAAATCAACGTCAGAAGCCAACATTGAATAAATGTAAAAAAACATGTTGTTTCAACGTTGTATTCGTGTTGTAGAATATTGGTTGGAAAATGACAAAAACTCAAATTCAATGGTCAAATCAGCGTCAGAACCCAACATTGAATAAACGTAGTCAAAAAGCATGTTGTTTCAACGTTGTATTTGTGTTGTAGAATATAGGTTGGGAACTGACCAAAATTCAATGGTCAAATCAACGTCAGAACCTGACATTGATTAAATGTCAAAAAGCATGTTGTTTCAATGTTGCATTTGTGTTGTAGAATATTGGTTGGGAAATGACCAAAATTCAATGGTGAAATCAACGTCAGAACCCAACATTGATTAAACGTCGCTAAAAAGTATGTTGTTTCAACGTTGTATTTGTGTTGTAGAATATTGGTTGGGAAATTATCAAAATTCAATGATCGAATCAACGTCACAACCTGACATTGATTAAACGTTGTCAAAAAGTAAGTTGTTTCAACTTTATGTTTGTGTTGTAAAATATTGGATGGAAAATGACCAAGTTTCAATGGTCAAATCAATCAATCAATCAATCAATGTTTATTTATATAGCCCTAAATCACAAGTGTCTCAACCTGACATTGAATAAACGTTGTCAAAAAGCATGTTGTTTCAACGTTGTATTTGTGTTGTAGAATATTAGTTGGGAAATGACAAATATTCAATGGTCAAATCAACGTCAGAGCCCGACATTGAATAAACGTTGTCAAAAAGCATGTTGTTTCAACGTTGCATTTGTGTTACAGAATATTTGTTGGGAAATGATCAAAATTAAATGATCAAATCAACGTCACAACCTGACATTGAATAAAAGTAATCAAAAAGCATGTTGTTTCAATGTTGTATTTGTGTTGTAGAATATTGGTTGGGAAATGACCAAAATTCAATGGTGAAATCAACGTCACAACCCAACATTGATTAATCATAGCTAAAAAGCAAGTTTCAATGTTGTATTTGTGTTGTAGAATATTGGTTGAGAAATGACCAAGTTTTAATGGTCAAATCAACGTTAGAACCCAACATTGAATAAATGTCAATAAGTATGTTGTTACAAAGTTGTATTTGTGTTGTATAATATAGGTTGAGAAATGACCAAGTTTTGTAAAGGTCAAATCAACGTTAGAACCCAACATTGAATAAACGTTGTCAAAAAGCATGTTGTTTCAACGTTGTATTTGTGTTGTAGGATCTTGGTTGGGAAATTACCACAATTCAATGGTCAAATCAATGCCAGAACCCGACATCGAATAAACGTTGTCAAAAAGCATGTTTTTTCAACGTTGTATTTGTGTTGTAGAATATTGGTTGGAAAATGGCCCACATTCAATGGTCAAATCAACGTCAGAACCCAAGATTATCACTAAAAAGCATGTTTCAACGTTGTATTTGTGTTGTAGAATATTGTTTGGGAAATGACCAAAATTCAATGGTCAAATAAACGTCAGAACCCGACATTGAATAAACGTTGTCAAAAAGCATGTTTTTTCAACGTTGTATTTGTGTTGTAGAATATTGGTTGGAAAATGGCCCACATTCAATGGTCAAATCAACGTCAGAACCCAAGATTATCACTAAAAAGCATGTTTCAACGTTGTATTTGTGTTGTAGAATATTGGTTGGAAAATGACAAAAACTCAAATTCAATGGTCAAATCAGCGTCAGAACCCAACATTGAATAAACGTAGTCAAAAAGCATGTTGTTTCAACGTTGTATTTGTGTTGTAGAATTTTGGTTGGGAAATGACCAAGTTTTAATGGTCAAATAAACGTCAGAGCCCGACATTGAATAAATGTTGTCAAAATAGCATGTTGTTTCAACGTTGTATTCGTGTTGTAGAATATTGGTTGGAAAATGACAAAAACTCAAATTAAATGGTCAAATCAGCGTCAGAACCCAACATTGAATAAACATAGTCAAAAAGCATGTTGTTTCAACGTTGTATTTGTGTTGTAGAATATTGGTTGGAAAATGACCAAATTTCAATAGTCAAATCAACATCAGAACCCAACATTGAATAAACGTTGTCAAAAAGCATGTTGTTTCAACGTTGTATTTGTGTGTTAGGATCTTGGTTGGAAAATGGCCCAAATTCAATGATCAAATCAACGTCAGAACCCAACATTGATTAAACATCGCTAAAAAGCATGTTTCAATGTTGTATTTGTGTTGTAGAATATTGGTTGGGAAATGACCACAATTCAATGGTCAAATAAACGCCAGAACCCAACATTGATTAAACATTGCTAAAAAGCATGTTGTTTCAACGTTGTATTTGTGTTGTAGAATATTGGTTGAGAAATGACCAAAATTCAATGGTCAAATCAACGTCAGAACCCAACATTATCGCTAAAAAGCATGTTTCAATGTTGTATTTGTGTTGTAGAATATTGGTCGGGAAATTACCAAGTTTTAATGGTCAAATAAACGTCAGAGCCCGACATTGAATAAATGTTGTCAAATAGCATGTTGTTTCAACGTTGTATTTGTGTTGTAGAATAATGGTTGGAAAATGACAAAAACTCAAATTAAATGGTCAAATCAGCGTCAGAACCCAACATTGAATAAACGTAGTCAAAAAGCATGTTGTTTCAACGTTGTATTTGTGTGTTAGGATCTTGGTTGGAAAATGGCCCAAATTCAATGATCAAATCAACGTCAGAACCCAACATTGATTAAACATTGCTAAAAAGCATGTTGTTTCAACGTTGTATTTGTGTTGTAGAATATTGGTTGAGAAATGACCAAAATTCAATGGTCAAATCAACGTCAGAACCCAACATTATCGCTAAAAAGCATGTTTCAATGTTGTATTTGTGTTGTAGAATATTGGTCGGGAAATTACCAAGTTTTAATGGTCAAATAAACGTCAGAGCCCGACATTGAATAAATGTTGTCAAAAAGCATGTTGTTTCAACGTTGTATTTGTGTTGTAGAATATTGGTTGGAAAATGACAAAAACTCAAATTAAATGGTCAAATCAGCGTCAGAACCCAACATTGAATAAACATAGTCAAAAGGCATGTTGTTTCAACGTTGTATTTGTGTTGTAGAATATTGGTTGGAAAATTGCCAAATTTCAATAGTCAAATCAACGTCAGAAGCCAACATTGAATAAATGTAAAAAAGCATGTTGTTTCAATGTTGTATTTGTGTTGTAGAATTTTGGTTGGGAAATGACCAAGTTTTAATGGTCAAATAAACGTCAGAGCCCGACATTGAATAAATGTTGTCAAAATAGCATGTTGTTTCAACGTTGTATTCGTGTTGTAGAATATTGGTTGGAAAATGACAAAAACTCAAATTTAATGGTCAAATCAACGTCAGAACCCGACATTGAATAAACGTAGTCAAAAAGCATGTTGTTTCAACGTTGTATTTGTGTTGTAGAATATTGGTTGGAAAATTGCCAAATTTCAATAGTCAAATCAACGTCAGAAGCCAACATTGAATAAATGTAAAAAAACATGTTGTTTCAACGTTGTATTCGTGTTGTAGAATATTGGTTGGAAAATGACAAAAACTCAAATTCAATGGTCAAATCAGCGTCAGAACCCAACATTGAATAAACGTAGTCAAAAAGCATGTTGTTTCAACGTTGTATTTGTGTTGTAGAATATAGGTTGGGAACTGACCAAAATTCAATGGTCAAATCAACGTCAGAACCTGACATTGATTAAATGTCAAAAAGCATGTTGTTTCAATGTTGCATTTGTGTTGTAGAATATTGGTTGGGAAATGACCAAAATTCAATGGTGAAATCAACGTCAGAACCCAACATTGATTAAACGTCGCTAAAAAGTATGTTGTTTCAACGTTGTATTTGTGTTGTAGAATATTGGTTGGGAAATTATCAAAATTCAATGATCGAATCAACGTCACAACCTGACATTGATTAAACGTTGTCAAAAAGTAAGTTGTTTCAACTTTATGTTTGTGTTGTAAAATATTGGATGGAAAATGACCAAGTTTCAATGGTCAAATCAATCAATCAATCAATCAATGTTTATTTATATAGCCCTAAATCACAAGTGTCTCAACCTGACATTGAATAAACGTTGTCAAAAAGCATGTTGTTTCAACGTTGTATTTGTGTTGTAGAATATTAGTTGGGAAATGACAAATATTCAATGGTCAAATCAACGTCAGAGCCCGACATTGAATAAACGTTGTCAAAAAGCATGTTGTTTCAACGTTGCATTTGTGTTACAGAATATTTGTTGGGAAATGATCAAAATTAAATGATCAAATCAACGTCACAACCTGACATTGAATAAAAGTAATCAAAAAGCATGTTGTTTCAATGTTGTATTTGTGTTGTAGAATATTGGTTGGGAAATGACCAAAATTCAATGGTGAAATCAACGTCACAACCCAACATTGATTAATCATAGCTAAAAAGCAAGTTTCAATGTTGTATTTGTGTTGTAGAATATTGGTTGAGAAATGACCAAGTTTTAATGGTCAAATCAACGTTAGAACCCAACATTGAATAAATGTCAATAAGTATGTTGTTACAAAGTTGTATTTGTGTTGTATAATATAGGTTGAGAAATGACCAAGTTTTGTAAAGGTCAAATCAACGTTAGAACCCAACATTGAATAAACGTTGTCAAAAAGCATGTTGTTTCAACGTTGTATTTGTGTTGTAGGATCTTGGTTGGGAAATTACCACAATTCAATGGTCAAATCAATGCCAGAACCCGACATCGAATAAACGTTGTCAAAAAGCATGTTTTTTCAACGTTGTATTTGTGTTGTAGAATATTGGTTGGAAAATGGCCCACATTCAATGGTCAAATCAACGTCAGAACCCAAGATTATCACTAAAAAGCATGTTTCAACGTTGTATTTGTGTTGTAGAATATTGTTTGGGAAATGACCAAAATTCAATGGTCAAATAAACGTCAGAACCCGACATTGAATAAACGTTGTCAAAAAGCATGTTTTTTCAACGTTGTATTTGTGTTGTAGAATATTGGTTGGAAAATGGCCCACATTCAATGGTCAAATCAACGTCAGAACCCAAGATTATCACTAAAAAGCATGTTTCAACGTTGTATTTGTGTTGTAGAATATTGGTTGGAAAATGACAAAAACTCAAATTCAATGGTCAAATCAGCGTCAGAACCCAACATTGAATAAACGTAGTCAAAAAGCATGTTGTTTCAACGTTGTATTTGTGTTGTAGAATTTTGGTTGGGAAATGACCAAGTTTTAATGGTCAAATAAACGTCAGAGCCCGACATTGAATAAATGTTGTCAAAATAGCATGTTGTTTCAACGTTGTATTCGTGTTGTAGAATATTGGTTGGAAAATGACAAAAACTCAAATTAAATGGTCAAATCAGCGTCAGAACCCAACATTGAATAAACATAGTCAAAAAGCATGTTGTTTCAACGTTGTATTTGTGTTGTAGAATATTGGTTGGAAAATGACCAAATTTCAATAGTCAAATCAACATCAGAACCCAACATTGAATAAACGTTGTCAAAAAGCATGTTGTTTCAACGTTGTATTTGTGTGTTAGGATCTTGGTTGGAAAATGGCCCAAATTCAATGATCAAATCAACGTCAGAACCCAACATTGATTAAACATCGCTAAAAAGCATGTTTCAATGTTGTATTTGTGTTGTAGAATATTGGTTGGGAAATGACCACAATTCAATGGTCAAATAAACGCCAGAACCCAACATTGATTAAACATTGCTAAAAAGCATGTTGTTTCAACGTTGTATTTGTGTTGTAGAATATTGGTTGAGAAATGACCAAAATTCAATGGTCAAATCAACGTCAGAACCCAACATTATCGCTAAAAAGCATGTTTCAATGTTGTATTTGTGTTGTAGAATATTGGTCGGGAAATTACCAAGTTTTAATGGTCAAATAAACGTCAGAGCCCGACATTGAATAAATGTTGTCAAATAGCATGTTGTTTCAACGTTGTATTTGTGTTGTAGAATAATGGTTGGAAAATGACAAAAACTCAAATTAAATGGTCAAATCAGCGTCAGAACCCAACATTGAATAAACGTAGTCAAAAAGCATGTTGTTTCAACGTTGTATTTGTGTGTTAGGATCTTGGTTGGAAAATGGCCCAAATTCAATGATCAAATCAACGTCAGAACCCAACATTGATTAAACATTGCTAAAAAGCATGTTGTTTCAACGTTGTATTTGTGTTGTAGAATATTGGTTGAGAAATGACCAAAATTCAATGGTCAAATCAACGTCAGAACCCAACATTATCGCTAAAAAGCATGTTTCAATGTTGTATTTGTGTTGTAGAATATTGGTCGGGAAATTACCAAGTTTTAATGGTCAAATAAACGTCAGAGCCCGACATTGAATAAATGTTGTCAAAAAGCATGTTGTTTCAACGTTGTATTTGTGTTGTAGAATATTGGTTGGAAAATGACAAAAACTCAAATTAAATGGTCAAATCAGCGTCAGAACCCAACATTGAATAAACATAGTCAAAAGGCATGTTGTTTCAACGTTGTATTTGTGTTGTAGAATATTGGTTGGAAAATTGCCAAATTTCAATAGTCAAATCAACGTCAGAAGCCAACATTGAATAAATGTAAAAAAGCATGTTGTTTCAATGTTGTATTTGTGTTGTAGAATTTTGGTTGGGAAATGACCAAGTTTTAATGGTCAAATAAACGTCAGAGCCCGACATTGAATAAATGTTGTCAAAATAGCATGTTGTTTCAACGTTGTATTCGTGTTGTAGAATATTGGTTGGAAAATGACAAAAACTCAAATTTAATGGTCAAATCAACGTCAGAACCCGACATTGAATAAACGTAGTCAAAAAGCATGTTGTTTCAACGTTGTATTTGTGTTGTAGAATATTGGTTGGAAAATTGCCAAATTTCAATAGTCAAATCAACGTCAGAAGCCAACATTGAATAAATGTAAAAAAACATGTTGTTTCAACGTTGTATTCGTGTTGTAGAATATTGGTTGGAAAATGACAAAAACTCAAATTCAATGGTCAAATCAGCGTCAGAACCCAACATTGAATAAACGTAGTCAAAAAGCATGTTGTTTCAACGTTGTATTTGTGTTGTAGAATATTGGTTGGAAAATGACCAAATTTCAATAGTCAAATCAACGTCAGAACCCAACATTGAATAAACGTTGTCAAAAAGCATGTTGTTTCAACGTTGTATTTGTGTGTTAGGATCTTGGTTGGAAAATGGCCCAAATTCAATGATCAAATCAACGTCAGAACCCAACATTGATTAAACATCGCTAAAAAGCATGTTTCAATGTTGTATTTGTGTTGTAGAATATTGGTTGGAAAATGGCCCAAATTCAATGGTCAAATCAACGTCAGAACCCAACATTGATTAAACATTGCTAAAAAGCATGTTGTTTCAACGTTGTATTTGTGTTGTAGAATATTGGTTTAGAAATGACCAAAATTCAATGGTCAAATCAACGTCAGAACCCAACATTATCGCTAAAAAGCATGTTTCAATGTTGTATTTGTGTTGTAGAATATTGGTCGGGAAATGACCAAGTTTTAATGGTCAAATAAACGTCAGAGCCCGACATTGAATAAATGTTGTCAAAATAGCATGTTGTTTCAACGTTGTATTTGTGTTGTAGAATAATGGTTGGAAAATGACAAAAACTCAAATTCAATGGTCAAATCAGCGTCAGAACCCAACATTGAATAAACGTAGTCAAAAGGCATGTTGTTTCAATATTGTATTTGTGTTGTAGAATATAGGTTGGAAAATGACCAACATTTAAATGGTCAAATCAACGTCAGAACCCAACATTGATTAAACATTGCTAAAAAGCATGTTGTTTCAATGTTGTATTTGTGTTGTAGAATATAGGTTGGAAAATGACCAACATTTAAATGGTCAAATCAACGTCAGAACCCAACATTGATTAAACATTGCTAAAAAGCATGTTGTTTCAACGTTGTATTTGTGTTGTAGAATATTGGTTGGAAAATGACCAACATTTAAATGGTCAAATCAACGTCAGAACCCAACATTGATTAAACATTGCTAAAAAGCATGTTGTTTCAATGTTGTATTTGTGTTGTAGAATATTGGTTGGGAAATGACCAAATTTCAATAGACAAATCAACATCACAACCCAACATTGATTAAACGTCGTCAAAAAGCATGTTGTTTCAACGTTAGGTTTAAGTTGCCCAACGTCAAGACCTAATTCAACAAGTTCTCAACGTTGTTTTAATGTCTTGTGCCTGCTGGGTTAGCTATAATGTCTGTCAATTTCACACTAAATAATAATATTAAATTATTTTTAAAAATAAAAATATGTAAAATAAATTAAATTAATAACAAATAATACACTTTTTTAATCCGTTTTTTTTTTTTGGCAGCCCTATCTCTTTAATCGCCACATAAATGTCAGCTTCACATGTTAAAGACACAAACACGCAACAAAATAAAGGAGAATCATTTTGATGATGCAAGTTGTAGTTTGTGCTGACCTTCAAAGCGAGGTTGATGGAGGCAGCTCCTCCAGGGAAGATCTTTTCGATCTTAATCACAGGCTGCACTCTGGACTCCATCCCTCCAGAGACACTAATGCCTGCAAACAAATACACACGTCCACCAGCAACAAGAGGATAAAACAACATACTGTACTCTACTGTACGATTAATTTACAGTACATTTGGCGAGACCATGAACAGTGAGCAGGACACTGCATTAGGTACACCTGCACGTGCATTTACTGATGGTCATTAAGGTGCTGGAACAAGAACTGTACCTTAGTGTTGATATATGTATTCTCTAATAATTGTATATTTTCTCATATTACTCCAACTTAATATTGTATTAGCATTGCTACAGCTTTACAGATGCCATGTCTGCAGTGCAGCTGGTGTTCCGCTCATAAAGCAATTTCATCTAATTAAAGGTACTAACATGAGAAAGATTCCAATCAAATTTTAATTTATTTAATTTTTTTCATCCCCCCAAAAATAAATATATGTTTAGTTGCTTTTGTATTCTCCATAATAATACTAATTATTGTATAGTCTAATATTTTGGTTGGATCATTAAAACTATTTCTTTTACAGAATTATTTATTTTACTTCATTGCTCAGTGAAAATCCTGTATCTCCAATTCTTGGATTTGTTTGTTTATTAATAGTTCTTATTTTTATATTATTTCAACAGTAATTTCATAGAATTTTCAATGCAGTGAAATATATATCCAACAACAAAGAAGATATTTTGTTGTTGTTGCTTTTATACTAATATTAATAATAGTCTAATATCTAGGTTTTTTAATGAAAATATTGATTAATTTTACTGGAATTGATTTTTCTTTTACATTTAATTTTTACTGGTTACTAAAAAAAAATATTTTAATTATTTATAAAATATAAACTTTTGTATACTTTTATTGCTAAAACATATTTGTAAAATATCCAGATGATTTAATTGGATTTACAATGCAATAAAAATGAGAATTTTATTTTGTTATTAATTCTGCAGTAGCTAGTTGTTTTTTATTATATTACTTTTACTGAAATATTCCATATACTTATATATTATATATTATGTATTTATTCCACTTACCGTATTTAATTTTATTTTATTAAGAATATTTTTGTGTGATAATATTTTGCATGTTATTTGGATAATTGCATTTAATTCATTAACGCGTATTTCCATTTAGTTTTTAGCTCTTATATTATTGTAAATAATGAGATATTATATTTGTTATTCATTACAATATCATTGCCTTTTATTTGAATAATTAGGATTAGAATTAAATTTATTGCCATTACACATGAAATGTGGTTTAAAATTAAATCCAGAAATGCATTAATTTGTATACAATATTTTTATATATTATTATATATATATGAAAATGTGAACTCAATTATAGTACATAAATAGTTACAATTACATAAAACCAATTGACATTATTATGATTAAAATATCATTAATAAACAACAAAATGCAATTTTGTGGGAACGCTGAAAACCGTACTGAAATACCAACAGTTAGCATGCTAGCCAGATAGCGCCATGAAACAAAAAACTGTGTCTCAACAGTCAAATACCAAAATATCTGACTCAAAACTAGGGGAAAAAAAGCTAACATGTTAACGTTAGTATGCTAAACATGCGTCAAGAAACTAAATATACTGTATGTCTGCAAAAATAGCCAAAAGGCTAGCATGCTAACGTTAGCATGCTAACAATGCTAACAAATATCAGACTCTGCGGTTTATACCAGCTAAAATAGCAATTGTCTGACATTAGGAAGGATCCTTTTAAATTTGGAACGTTTTGAATTAGTTGAGAAATGTTTGGACAAGAAAAAATGTTTGAGAAAATGTGGAATTCCGAGAAATGTGGAATTTCTTCTGAAAATAAAAAAAATTGTTTCTTGAATGAGCCAAACAACAAAGGTTTGAATTGGATAAAAAAATGCGGCAAAAATAGGGCAGATTAAACATTTAAATACTACATTTATATTAAATGTTATACTTTTTTTGTAATATAACGGCTGTTCAGATCTACAGTAATTGGATTGTGATGGTGTACCTAATGTTGCGTCCAAATCAAGCGACTTAGCGTTTGAAACACTTTCAAATGAGGTCAAATGACCACGCTTACCCAGAGACTGTTTGGCTTTGGAGATGGTCAGTGTGGAAATGTCGTACTCTCCAGTATTTCCGCTATTAGAATGTCCGTTAACTGAGACCCTGGGGGGTCCGTCAAAAACCTCCTTCAGGGGCGTCCTGGTGGTCCGGGGTGAGGGAACACCGTGTGTCCTTAAAGTGTCAGGACTCACGTCCCTCCCCCTCCTCACAGGTGACCGTCCTCGCTCGGGGCCTCCAACAGCGTTGTGGTGGCCCCCTCGCTGGGAGCCGTGAGGGGCTTCTGTGAGGGCGGGCGACGGGCTGACAGAGCGGGGGCGGGCATCGGAGGACGAGGAGAAACTGTCCACGGGTACGTCCAGCAGTGCGGGGAACAACTGAGATGGGGTCATGTGACCTCGCTCGGACAGACTCAGAGCCTCCATGTTTTCCATCAAGTGATGATCCTGCGTCAGCACGGGCTGGAGGAGGAATCCACCCCTGTAGTCTGGAAACATTGAAATATTCATATATATATATATATATATATATATATATATATATATATATATATATATATATATATATATATATATATATATATATATATATATATATATATATATATATATATATATATACATACACACCATACAACATACAAACCTGCAAAAGTTAAAAGTAAAAAAAATAATATATATATGTATATAGTATATACATATGTGTAGACATAAATGAAGAATTTAGTTGGACAAATAAAAAGAAGATATGACAATATGCAGTAAAAGTCAATCAAAATAATTATTTGATTCATGAATCATTACTGATTTGCCCCCATGCCCAAAAAGCAAATAATTCAAAAAGATAGGGGTACTTTTTAAAAAAAAAAAAAAATTATTCAACAGTTGCTAATAGTTTAATATGAAATAAAAATAAGTAAATTAATATAATACATTGAACATTCTCATAAGAAAAAACTAACGACATATATATATATATATATATATATATATATATATATATATATATATATATATATATATATATATTTATTTATTGTATTAATATATTTGTTGTTGTTGTTGTTGTTGTTGTTATTTTTTCTTTAAATTCCCCGTTGAAAATATTTTGTCTAATCAAAGTAACGTTGACCGTATTTGTTTTTTGTTTTTGTATATAGTATCATTCTTTTTTTAAGGTTATGTTATTTTTATGTTTACTTTTTTTATTGTGTTAATTGTTTTTTTATTTGTATGTAATTATTATTATATATATATATATATATATTTATTTATTTTTTTATTTTTTATTTTTTTTAAGTAGTTTGATGTGTAACAAAATATTTTGTTTTAAAATGTTCAAAAATTACAGATGCATGCTTTTAAATGTTATGATTATTTTTATGTTTACTATTTTATCTTGTTGTTAATTGTTTTTTTAATTGTATGTAATTGTATTATTATTTTTCAAAATGTTTTAAGTAGTTAGATTTTTTTTTAAGTAGTTTGATGTGTAACAAAATATATATTTTTCAATTTTCTCTAAGGAGAAACAAAAATTACAGATGCATGCTTTTAAATGTTATGATTAGTTTTATGTTTACTATTTTATCATGTTGTTAATTGTTTTTTAATTGTACGTAATTGTATTATTATTTTTCAAAATGTTTTAAGTAGTTTGATTTTTTTTTTAAGTAGTTTGATGTGTAACAAAATTTATATTTTTTCAATTTTCTCTACGGAGAAACAAAAATTACAGATGCATGCTTTTAAATGTTATGATTATTTTTATGTTTACTATTTTATCATGTTAATTGTTTTTTAATTGTACGTAATTGTATTATTATTTTTCAAAATGTTTTAAGTAGTTTGATTTTTTTTTTTTAAGTAGTTTGATGTGTAACAAAATTTATATTTTTTCAATTTTCTCTACGGAGAAACAAAAATTACAGATGCATGCTTTTAAATGTTATGATTATTTTTATGTTTACTATTTTATCATGTTAATTGTTTTTTAAATGTACGTAATTGTATTATTTTTCAAAATGTTTTAAATAGTTTGATAAAAAAATATTTTAAGTAGTTTGATGTGTAACAAAATATATTTTTTAAAATGTTTCTTTAAGGAGAAAGAAAAATTACAAATGCATGCTTTTAAATGCTATGATTATTTTTATGTTTACTATTTTATCATGTTGTTAATTGTTTTAAGTAGTTTGATAAAAAAAAAAAAAAGTTCCTCTAAGAAACAAAAATGACAGATACATGCTTTTAAATACTATGCTATTTTTACGTTTACTAATTTATTATTTTGTCAATTGTGTGTTTTACTTGTATGTAATCATACTAATATTTAAAAATAATAATGTAAGTAGTTTGATGACAGTATGAATCAATGTAATGTGCATTGCTGATATTGTCAGTCATTATCATCTTAGCAGAAGCAGCACTTGAAAAAAACCTCATTGCAGGTGTACCTAATGTTGTGTCTACTGGGTGCATTTCCAAAGTGGCTCACATATTTAAAAGAGCATAAAAAAAGAGATAAAATCGTCCCTGTTGCTATTTGATTACAAGATTACACTTTTCAGAACATGTTCCTCTCAGCTTGCAACTGCTGTCATTTTGTTTCCCCACCTTGACCTTTGACCTGCGAAAGTGAGAAGGGGGAGGGAACTATCGATATCTCCCTCCTGTGTTTGTGTGACGCAGCTCCGGACGCCGTTAAAGAGTGACAGTAACACAAGCCAACACGTCGCCATGGAAACCCGAGTCGTATCTGTGCGTGTTGATGAGGTCATGAGGTGACGTCACACACCTGGGACGGGGGTGATGAGGTGGCGTCGAGGGGTCCCGCTGCGAGGGGAGCGAAGAGCTGGAGAAAGCCCTTTTAAAAAAATAAAAAACAAAATATCAGGTGATTTAAATGTTGTCACCAGTGAGGGAAGACTGAATTCTCTAATTGTGCCTTTCTCACCACTTCGACTCTTCAGAGCGGTGAAGGCCTGCAGCTCAAAGGGCATCACCATGTTGTCAAAAGTACACAAGTCACTTGCAGGAATCAACATCCTGTCCACCACACAATCACACAGACACACTTTTTGACTGACAGTGTGGAAGAAAGCATGAGGGAGTTCAGTAGAGTGGCTCACACTCACCTGATCTCCCTGAGAAGCAGCGCCTTCTCTGGCCGGTCCAAGATGGCCACAAGGGGGCGCACTAAGTCCTCCAGCACCTTGTCAGACAAATACTGAAAGTACAAATATTTGATTCACCTTTAGGTCGACAAGTTGACAGCCTTGTACGTGTTTTACAGCAGTGGTCCCCAACCACCGCGCCGATTGGTACCGGGCCGCACAAGAAATTTAAATTAATTTTTTTTTTTTTTTTTTTTTATGAAATCAACATAAAAAACACAATATATACATTATATATCAATATAGATCAATACAGTCTGCAGGGATACAGTCCGTAAGCACACATGATTGTATTTATTTATGTAAAAAAAAAAAAAAAAAAAAAAAAAAAAAAAATATTAAATACACACCCCCCCACCACCCCCCCACCGGTCCGTGGGACAAATTTTCAAGCGTTGACCGGTCCGCAGCTACAAAAAGGTTGGGGACCACTGTTTTACAGGATCTACTGCAGGGGTCACCAACCTTTTTGAAACCAAGAGCTACTTCTTGGGTATTGATTAATGCGAAGGGCTACCAGTTCGATACACACTTAAATAAATTGCCAGAAATAGCCAATTTGCTCAATTTACCTTTAACTCTATGTTATTATTAATAATTAATGATATTTACACTTAATTGAATGGTTTAAAAGAGGAGAAAACACACACAAAAAATGACAATTACATTTTGAAACATAGGTTATCTTCAATTTCGACTCTTTGAAATTCAAAATTCAACCGAAAAAAAAAGAAAAGAAAAAAAGAGAAAAACTAGCTTATTCGAATCTTTTTGAAAAATATTTCACAAATATTCTTCGTCGAAAAAACAGAAACTAAAATGAAGAATTAAATTAAAATGTATTTATTATTCTTTACAATAAAAAATAAATTTACTTGAACATTGATTTAAATTGTCAGGAAAGAAGAGGAAGGAATTTAAAAGGTAAAAAGGTATATGTGTTTAAAAATCCTAAAATCATTTTTAAGGTTGTATTTTTTTCTCTAAAATTGTCTTTCTGAAAGTTATAAGAAGCAAAGTAAAAAAATTAATGAATTTATTTAAACAAGTGAAGACCAAGACTTTAAAATATTTTCTTGGATTTTCAAATTCTATTTGAGTTTTGTCTCTCTTATAATTAAAAATGTCGAGCAAAGCGAGACCAGCTTGCTAGTAAATAAATAAAATTTAAAAAATAGAGGCAGCTCACTGGTAAGTGCTGCTATTTGAGCTATTTTTAGAACAGGCCAGCGGGCTACTCATCTGGTCCTTACGGGCTACCTAGTGCCCGCGGGCACCGCGTTGGTGACCCCTGATCTACTGCAACAATACTAGTCAAAGATCCTCTATAGAACACTGCTGTTTTCTAAAGGATCTATCTATACTGAAAAAAACAATAGTCAAAGATCTTCTCTGTGACAGGAGCGCTGTGTTGTTTTAAAGGATGTATTGCAAAAATGCTTGTCAAAGATTTTCTTTCAAAGATCCTACATATGAGAGAACGGTGCTGTTTTAAAGAATTCACTAAACATTTTTTTTGTCAAAGATCTTCTAAATGACAGGAGTGCTTTGCTGTTTTGAATGTGTTCTGCAAAAAATTATAGTCGAAGATTCTCTATATGACAGAACAGCTTTGCTATTTTTAAAGGATTTACCGGGGGGAAAAATAGTAGTCAAAGATTTTCTATATGACAGGAGTGCTTTGCTGTTTTAAAGGATATAATGCAAAAATTATAGTTGAAGATCACGTATATGACAGGAGTGCTTTGCTGTTTTAAAGGATATAATGCAAAAATTATAGTTGAAGATCACGTATATGACAGGAGTGCTTTGCTGTTTTAAAGGATCCATACTGCAAAAATTCTAGTCAAAGATCATCTATATGACAGGAGTGCTTTGCAGTTTTAAAGGATATACTGCCAACATTCTAGTCGAAGATCATCTCCATGAAAGGAATGCTTTGCTGTTTTTAGGGACCTACTGCAAAAAAAAAAAAAAAAATACAGTCAAATATCTTGTATATGACAGAACGACTTTGTTGCTTTAAAGGATTTACTGGGGGAAAAAATACTGGTCAAAGATCATATATATTACAGGAGTGTTTTGCTGTTTTAAAGGATATACTGCAAAATTCTAGTCGAAGATCATGTATATGACAGGAGCGCTTTGCTGTTTTAAAGGATCCATACTGCAAAAATTCTAGTCAAAGATCATCTATATCACAGGACTGCTTTGCTGTTTTAAAGGATATACTGCAAAAATTCTAGTCGAAGATCATCTATATTACAGGAGTGCTTTGCTGTTTTAAAGGATATACTGCCAACATTCTAGTCGAAGATCATCTATATGACAGGAGTGCTTTGCTGTTTTAAAGGATCCATACTGCCAACATTCTAGTCGAAGATCATCTCTATGAAAGGAATGCTTTGCTGTTTTTAGGGACCTACTGCAAAAAAAACAAAAAAATACAGTCAAAGATCCTGTATATGACAGAACGACTTTGTTGCTTTAAAGGATTTACTGGAAGAAAAAAAATGCTGGTCAAAGATCAAATATATTACAGGAGTGTTTTGCTGTTTTAAAGGATATACTGCAAAATTCTAGTCGAAGATCATGTATATGACAGGAGTGCTTTGCTGTTTTAAAGGATCCATACTGCAAAAATTCTAGTCAAAGATCATCTATATGACAGGAGTGCTTTGCTGTTTTAAAGGATATACTGCAAAAATTCTAGTCGAAGATCATCTATATGACAGGAGTGCTTTGCTGTTTTAAAGGATATACTGCCAACATTCTAGTCGAAGATCATCTATATGAAAGGAATGCTTTGCTATTTTTAGGGACCTACTGCAAAAAAAACAAAAAAATACAGTCAAAGATCCTGTATATGACAGAACGACTTTGTTGCTTTAAAGGATTTACTGGAAGAAAAAAAATACTGGTCAAAGATCAAATATATTACAGGAGTGTTTTGCTGTTTTAAAGGATATACTGCAAAATTCTAGTCGAAGATCATGTATATGACAGGAGTGCTTTGCTGTTTTTAGGGACCTACTGCAAAACATCCAGTCAAAGATCATCTATATGTCAGAACAGCTTTGCTGTATTAAAGGATATACTGCAAACATTCTAGTCGAAGATCATTTATACGACAGGAGTGCTTTGCTGTTTTAGAGGATCCATACTGCAAATATTGCAGTCGAAGATCTTGGCAGTTTATCCTTTCAAAGGAATGATTTGCTGTTTTCAGGGACCTACTGCAAAAAAAAAAAAACAGTCAAAGATCCTCGATACGACAAAATGACTTTGCTGCTTTAAAGGATTTACTGGGGGAATAAATGCTAGTCAAATATTTTCTATACGACAGGAGTGCTTTGCTGTTTTTAAAGGATATAATGCAAAAATTCTAGTCGAAGATCATGTATATGACAAGAGTGCTTTGCTGTTTTAAAGGTTCCATACTGCAAAAATTCTAGTCAAAGATCATCTATATCACAGGACTGCTTTGCTGTTTTAAAGGATATACTGCAAAAATTCCAGTCGAAGATCATCTATATGACAGGAGTGCATTGCAGTTTTAAAGGATATACTGCCAACATTCTAGTCGAAGATCATCTATATAACAGGAGTGCTTTGCTGTTTTAAAGGATCCATACTGCAAAAATTGTAGTCGAAGATCATCTATATGAAAGGAATGCTTTGCTGTTTTTAGGGACATTGTGCAAAAAAAAAAAACAGTCAAAGATCCTCTATATGACAGAATGACTTTGCTGCTTTAAAGGATTTACTGGGGGGAAAAAATACTGGTCAAAGATCATATATATTACAGGAGTGCTTTGCTGTTTTAAAGGATATACTGCCAAAATTCTAATCGAAGATCATGTATGTGACAGGAGTGCTTTGCTGTTTTAAAGGATCCATACTGCCAACATTCTAGTCGAAGATCATCTATATGACAGGAGTGCTTTGCTGTTTTAAAGGGTATACTGCCAAAATTCTAGTTGAAGATCATCTATATGACAAGAGTGCTTTGCTGTTTTAAAGGATCCATACTGCCAACATTCTAGTCGAAGATCATCTCTATGAAAGGAATGCTTTGCTGTTTTTAGGGACCTACTGCAAAAAAAATTAAAAATACAGTCAAAGATCCTGTATATGACAGAACGACTTTGCTGCTTTAAAGGATTTACTGGGGGAAAAAAATACTGGTCAAAGATCATATATATTACAGGAGTGTTTTGCTGTTTTAAAGGATATACTGCAAAATTCTAGTCGAAGATCATGTATATGACAGGAGTGCTTTGCTGTTTTTAGGGACATACTGCAAAACATCCAGTCAAAGATCATCTATATGTCAGAACAGCTTTGCTGTTTTAAAGGATATACTGCAAACATTCTAGTCGAAGATCATTTATACGACAGGAGTGCTTTGCTGTTTTAGAGGATCCATACTGCAAATATTGTAGTCGAAGATCATCTCTATGAAAGGAATGCTTTGCTGTTTTCAGGGACCTACTGCAAAAAAAAAAAACAGTCAAAGATCCTCGATACGACAAAATGACTTTGCTGCTTTAAAGGATTTACTGGGGGGAAAAATGCTAGTCAAAGATTTTCTATATGACAGGAGTGTTTTGCTGTTTTTAAAGGATATAATGCAAAAATTCTAGTCGAAGATCATGTATATGACAAGAGTGCTTTGCTGTTTTAAAGGTTCCATACTGCAAAAATTCTAGTCAAAGATCATCTATATCACAGGACTGCTTTGCTGTTTTAAAGGATATACTGCAAAAATTCCAGTCGAAGATCATCTATATGACAGGAGTGCATTGCAGTTTTAAAGGATATACTGCCAACATTCTAGTCGAAGATCATGTATATGACAGGAGTGCTTTGCTGTTTTAAAGGATATAATGCCAACATTCTAGTCGAAGATCATCTATATGACAGGAGTGCATTGCAGTTTTAAAGGATATACTGCCAACATTCTAGTCGAAGATCATCTATATGACAGGAGTGCATTGCAGTTTTAAAGGATATACTGCCAACATTCTAGTCGAAGATCATTTATATAACATGAGAGCTTTGCTGTTTTATAGGATCCATACTGCAAAAATTGTAGTCGAAGATCATCTGTATGAAAGGAATGCTTTGCTGTTTTTAGGGACCTACTGCAAAAAAAAAAACAGTCAAAGATCCTCTATATAACAGAACGACTTTGCTGCTATAAAGGATTTACTGCAAAAAATCCAGTCAAAGATCATCTATATGACGGAACAGATTTGCTGTTTTAAAGGATTTACTGGTAAAAAAAAAAAAAAAGTACTAGTGAAATATATATTCTATATGACAGGAGTGCTTTGCTGTTTTTAGGGACCGACTGCAAAAAAAAAAAAAATCCAATCAAAGATCCTCTATATCACACAATAGCATTTGTCTATTTAGAATCTTAAAGCTGCTTTGAGGCGTCTACTTATTTAATGTGGTTTTAGGTAGTGATGTGTCAAAGGATGTTGAAGCATCATGAAGAAAAAAGAAAACAAAGGTAAATGTCCTTTGGTTCGTTGACCTTTCATGAGTTGCATGTTTCATTTTCCTTTCTGCAGAGATATTCATTTAAAAAAAAAAAAGCATATATGCTAATGACTATTTATGCTAATTGCAGGCCAGATGGCGCTATGATGAAATGAGAGAGACAGTATCAAGGCAGAGTCGATACGGCGAGTGAGTGTGCCACACGCTCACTAGTCTCAGCACTGACCCGCTGGCAGTGCCTCATGACTGCCGCCACCTCGTCCTGGCTGAGGGTCTTCCTGGACACGTCCTCCACGTGCTGCAGGGTCTCCGGGGCAGGTGATGGGTGGTCTCCGCTGACGTCAGCACTTTTTCTTTTGTCTGATCCATAAAAGGTGGAATGTATCAGCATGAGAATAAAAAAAAAAGGTTTTTAAAGCGAGTTTCGAAAAGGAGCTCGCCTCTTGATCTGCTCCTTTCCTTGCGATCTCTCCTGAAAAATAGACTGACGAAGGTTTTGGAGCGCTGCAGGTTGGACTTTCCTTCCGGGCTGCTTTTCTCTTTTTGCAGTATTTTCTTCTTCTTCTTCTTCTGCTGGTCCTCTGAGCAAACAAAGCACAAAGAAGCTTCATTGATCACCACAAAAATGTAGGATTATCGCTACGATTAATATGCGGGTGTACCTAATGTTGTGGCCTGTGCGTGTGCAAGAAAAGACAAGTTGCAAAGAACACTTGATGCCTGCAAAAGTGCAATCATTCTGCAGCTGTGTGGTAACAGCTCTCGACCAATCAGGTGCGGGCTCTCTCGCCAACTGCCGGATTCATCAATGAAGGCCGAGACTGAGATGAAGATTTGTGCGTCGTGTGTGAGGTCAAAGGTCACTATAGGT
Source organism: Entelurus aequoreus (assembly GCF_033978785.1). Taxonomy (NCBI): domain Eukaryota; kingdom Metazoa; phylum Chordata; class Actinopteri; order Syngnathiformes; family Syngnathidae; genus Entelurus; species Entelurus aequoreus. The sequence goes on from NC_084739.1 coordinate 12,914,043, forward strand.
CAGTGATGAGTCCAGTTGAAGTCTGGAACCTTCTCACCGTGGAGAAAGTGTTCATTTCCCTAATGATGACATCATAGAATTGGCCCCTTCCTACCTCAAACAAGGTTTTTGCTCATACATTCAAATGAACATTGGGCCTTCACCTTGGTTGTTTTTCTTAAAATATTTGATTAAAAAGCTCTCCTTTTTTCAATAATTTTTGTTATTATTCATTTTATTTCTAATTAAACACTTCCATAAATAATCCGTTTATGTGTGTGATCATTCTGAATGCTATTTATTTATAAATGCTGCATGAGGTGAATAAAGACATAGAATAACATTTGATGTATTACTAAAGGCACAGATGGGGTTCGAAACCATGATCTTTGGTTTACGAGACCAACGCCTTACCACTTGGCCACTGCGCTGACAGAAGTTGAGTGCACAATGTCAAATATTGGTAAATTGCGCAACTATGAACAATGAAAATCATATTTGTTTGATTTTTTTATTATTATTATTTTGGACTATTTGTTTGATATTAAAACAATTATAAAATAATGTCAAACATAAAGGGACAAGCGGTAAAGAATGCATGGATGGATATTAAACTAATAGTCCAAAATAATTATATTTAAAAAATCTAAAAAATATGATTTTCAGTGTTCTTAGTTGAATTTACCAATATTTGACATTGTGCACTGAAGTCTTGTAGGCGCAGCGGCCAAGTGGTAAGGCGTTGGTCTCGTAATCCAAAGATCATGGGTTCAAACCCCGTCTGCGCCTTTAAATGTACATACATAAAATGTTTATTTAGAAATGTATAATAACAAATATAAATGAAAAAATGAGAGCTTTTTAATAGAATATTAAAAAAGTTTAAATTAGAAATAGTTGTTCAAATGTTTTAAATATATATATATATATATATATATATTTAAAACATATATATATATATATGTATATATATATATATATATATATATATATATATATATATATATATATATATATATATATATATATATATATATATATATATATATATATATATATATATATATATATATATATATATAACATATATATGTATGAATATACATTTATATATATTTAAAACATATATATATAATTTTTTTTTTAAACAATTGCACAACTATTTCAAATTGAAACATTATTAAACTATATTTAAAAACAATTATAAAGTAATGTCAAAAATAAACGGACAAGCGGTAGAAAATGGATGGGTGGATATTAAACTAATAGTCCAAAATAATTATATTTAAAAAATCTAAAAAATATGATTGTTATGCTGATGACACTCA
>NC_084739.1:12927849-12985349 GCF_033978785.1 Entelurus aequoreus
TATGTGTAGATATATGTATGGACGTATGTATGTATGGATTTACTGGTGAAAAGATGTATAGATGCATGTATAGATGTATGTACAGTATGTATGTATGTATGTATGGGCATATGTATGTATGGATGGATGTACGGATGTATGTATGCATGTATGTATAGATATATGGACGTATGTATGGATGGATGTACTGATGTACTGATGTACTGACATACTGATGTACTGATGTAAAGATGTATGGATGTATGGATGTATGGATGTATGGATGTATGGATGTATGGATGTATGGGCATACACTACCGTTCAAAAGTTTGGGGTCACATTGAATTGTCCTTATTTTTGAAGGAAAAGCACTGTACTTTTCAATGAAGATAACTTGAAACTAGTCTTAACTTTAAAGAAATACACTCTATAAATTGCTAATGTGGTAAATTACTATTCTAGCTGCAAATGTCTGGTTTTTCGTGCAATATCTACATAGGTGTATAGAGGCCCATTTCCAGCAACTATCACTCCAGTGTTCTAATGGTACAATGTGTTTGCTCATTGGCTCAGAAGGCTAATTGATGATTAGAAAACCCTTGTGCAATCATGTTCACACATCTGAAAACAGTTTAGCTCGTTACAGAAGCTACAAAACTGACCTTCCTTTGAGCAGATTGAGTTTCTGGAGCGTCACATTTGTGGGGTCAATTAAACGCTCAAAATGGCCAGAAAAAGAGAACTTTCATCTGAAACTCGACAGTCTATTCTTGTTCTTAGAAATGAAGGCTATTCCACAAAATTGTTTGGTGACCCCAAACTTTTGAACGGTAGTGTATGTATGTATGTATGGATGTACGGATGTATTTATGCATGTATGCATAGATATATGGACGTATGTACTGTATGTATGGATGGATGTACGATGTAAAGATGTATGGATGCATGTATGGATGCATGTATGTATGTATGTATGGATGTACAGGTGTATGGATGTACAGGTGTAAGGATGTAGAGATGCATGTATGGTTGAATCGATTGATGTATAGATGGATGAATGGCTGGATGTATTTTTGTGATATTTTCAGGGTCTGACCTGATAGAGTGATGTGACTCTGGGATCGTCTGATGGGCTTCCGAGGTCTACTCAGGGCCATCAGGACCTTCGTCTTAGGACCTTCGTGTTTCACCACCTCTTGATCACCAGATGACGGCGCCCTGGTCCATCCTCCCATCTCTCCCGGCCCCTCCCCCATCCCGTGTATGACCGTGTCCTTCAGCCGAACAGTGGCGCCGACCATCCGGCCGGTTTCCCCAGAGGCGTCCGGCGAGGTCTCGGTCTGTATGGCCGTGTCCGTGGTTTCCTGCGTGGCGCTTGGACGTCTGGAGCGGTCCTCTGTGGAGATGGCCACGTCCACCATGTCTGCGCCAAAGACGGGCGGGAACAGGACCTGGGAGAGACCGCTGAGGGAGCTGAGGGGGGTGCTGGAGGACACGGAGGAGGTGGAGGAGTGGGAGTCGGAGCCTTGGGAGGAAGACACTGCTGCCCCGTTGGCCACTGTTGGATGAACGGATAAAGGCTATTTTGTTGAATGGAGAAAAAATACAAATATTTTTTGTTGTATACTTCGTAATATTATTTTGTTCTAGTGAAAACTTACATTTGTCGAGCCACCCGTACTCTGCCACCATCTCCTTGTACGCAGGGTATCTTCCAGCTTCCTATAGCAGCACAAAGCTAATTAGTTTTTTAATTACGTTTTTTTAACGTAATTTTTTATATACATGTTACAGGTTATATAACTTTTATTATTGAATGTATCAAATGTGATGAATATGTAATGGACCACAATGGAAACAAGCCATTTGGCTTTTTGTGCCATCCATTTGCCTTTTTAAAGCATTACATGGATTCAATTCTTTAAGATGTCAATAAACTTCTCAAGAGCTATCACTTTTGCATTCCAAAGTCCCAATTAGGGCCTCTTTCCTAAGTGATCCAAACCACCTACGAATGTCAAACTAAGGGGCCTTATCTTATTATCTTCCTCCGGGTTCCTTGGACCACCAATGACGGACATGACAGCCGCGTTCATCTTGGCGAACAATAATTTATTTTTCAATAAATGTTCGTTGGGACCTTTTCCAGTCATTTTCTGCCCGTCGCCTTCTCGCTCGAGCACATAAATGGTTTTTCTCCGAGTGTCACCAACCGCCATCACCAACAACAACTCTCCCCTCTCCTTCCCGACTGCTGCCTTTAACAGAGCGAAAGGTGATCAGACAAACACTCACAGCTGTGTCATCTACGCACCTGCCGCTGATCTGAAAGCCGGTCCTTCGTCGCAGGCCCGCAGGCCACGCCCCCCCCCCCCCCCACAACCACTATTTAATTAAAGTTGGTGGTTTGCTTTCTCCAAGATGAATATAAACATTCACCGTATGCAAAACATAATATGAGTTCATTAATTCACCCTTTGGCGGGCCAATCAATCAAAATGACATGGCGGGCCAAGTTTGGCCCACGGGCCCTACTTTGGGCATCCCTGATTTACCAAAGTTTGTAGACTAACGTATCCGCGCTGAAGAAGCAAACGACTTAGCACCTGCCTATAACATTTTTAAATATCAAAGCAAGGCACAGATGGGACTTGAACCCACGATCTTCGATTTACGAGACCGACGCCTTACCACTTGGCCACTGCGCCCACGTGTGTGATTATTATGGTCTATATACACTAGGCAGGGAGGATCACATCACACTGGATAAAACTGTGTGTGTGTTGATTCGAAACCTGATCCACAACTGCCTCTGAATAATGAACACTGAGCCTGAGCAACGTGAGATCACAGGAGGAAAACGAGCACACGGCCATGTTAAAGAGCGTACACACACACACACACACACACACACACACACACACACACACACACACACACACACACACACACACACACACACACACACACACACACACACACACACACACACACACACACACACGAGCCAGCTCTGTCTTACACTGCACAGGATTGTGGTGTTCTTTAACATGCTTAAGATGTGTTATTGTGTCAGAACAATTAGAGGCCCTCTGTCACTTGTTCCAGTACGTGCCGAGAACAAATAATTAACAGCGAGGCGCACACAAAGGGTTCTAAAATGAACCCTCTTTATTTTTAGAGTCCATTTAAAGTGAGTTCCTTCTATTCGGGTCTTATTAAATATGCACAGCAGACGTTTGCACCCGCAAAGCTAATGTTTACGGTGGAGATGGAGGAGAAAGTGTTGAAACTGATGCCTGGTACTCTCTGCAGTTGAGTGAACACGTACGAGGAAACATGGCGACGAACAATAAGGACTCACCCTGATCGTTAACATGACGTGGGTGTGGCTTTTCAGGACCTCCACGGCGTTGCTGTGTGTGATGTCATCAAAGCTGACCCCGTTGGCGGCCAGGATCTGATCCCCCATCTTGATGCCGTGCCGCTCCGCCAGCCCGCCCGGGTCCAACCTGGACATTAAACGTGAACTGACAAGTCCAATATTCGCTGTTCAGCCGTTTCTCCTCAACCGAGCGCGGTTGCTTACTTTGAGACATAGATTCCCAGTCCAAACTCTCGTCCTCCTCGGATGTTGAAGCCCAGGCAGTAGTCGTCCGACGTGGTGAAGAGGTGCACCATCCTGCGGAGGGCGCTGTCCGAACTGGCCTCTGATGGCGTGCGCCCCCCTTCCTCCACCACCATCCTTCTGTGGATCAGATCCACCCTAAACACACACAACATGTTGTTTACGTGTAGGGCCGTTTTGCATTGAGGCGCAGTACCCCAACACATCCAGCAGATGGCGGCAAATATTTAATATGAAATATAGAGCTGTGATTCAACCTGCCTTTACAGATACCGTATTTTCCGCACTATAAGGCGCACCGGATTATAAGGCGCACCTTCAATGAATGACATTTTTAAAACTTTGTTCATATATAAGGCGCACCGCATTATCAATCTATCAATCGATCAATGTTTATTTATATAGCCCTAAATCACAAGTGTCGCAAAGGGCTGCACAAGCCACAACGACATCCTCGGTACAGAGCCCACATAAAGGCAAGGAAAAACTCACCCCAGTGGGACGTCGATGTGAATGACTATGAGAAACCTTGTAGAGGACCACGTATGTGGGTAACACCCCCCCCCCCCCCCCCCCGCCCCCACCCCTCTAGGGGAGACCGAAAACAATGGATGTCGAGTGGGTCTGACATAATATTGTGAAAGTCCAGTCCATAGTGGATCCAACATATCAGCGAAAGTCCAGCTCATAGTGGATCCAACATAATAGTGAGAGTCCAGTCCATAGTGGGGCCAGCAGGAAACCATCCCGAGCGGAGACGGGTCAGCAGCGCAGAGATGTCCCCAACCGATGCACAGGCTAGCGGTCCACCCCGGGTCCCGACTCTGGACAGTCAGCACTTCATCCATGGCCACCGGACCTGTGTAACTCCCCCCTCCACAGGGAGAGGGGGGCAGAGGAGAAAGGAAAAGAAACGGCAGATCAACTGGTCTAAAAGGGGGGTCTATTTAAAGGCTAGAGTATACAAATAAGTTTTAAGATGGGACATAAATGCTTCTACTGAGGTAGCATCTCTAACTGTTACCGGGAGGGCATTCCAGAGTACTGGAGCCCGAATAGAAAACGCTCTATAGCCTGCAGACTTTTTTTGGGCTCTGGGAATCACTAATTAGCCGGAGTTCTTTGAACGCAGATTTCTTGCCGGGACATATGGTACAATACAATCAGCAAGATAGGCTGGAGCTAGACCGTGTAGTATTTTATACGTAAGTAGTAAAACCTTAAAGTCACATCTTAAGTGCACAGGAAGCCAGTGCAGGTTAGCCAGTATAGGCGTAATATGATCAAACTTTCTTGTTCTTGTCAAAAGTCTAGCAGCCGCATTTTGTACCAACTGTAATCTTTTAATGCTAGACATAGGGAGACCCGAAAATAATACGTTACAGTAATCGAGACGAGACGTAACGAACGCATGAATAATGATCTCAACGTCGCTAGTGGACAAAATGGAACGAATTTTAGCGATGCTACGGAGATGAAAGAAGGCCGTTTTAGTAACATTAACACACTTATAACACAACAATTATAAGGCGCACCGCATTATAAGGCGCATAGAATAGACGCTACAGTAGAGGATGGGGTTACGTTATGCAATTAAATCAACTAATGAAGGGGTCAGCCTGCAGACGTTTCCAAATGATGGCAATATGAGGAGAGTATGGACCTCTACATTAAAATTGACTCGCGCAAAGTGGGATGGAGCAAGCGAAAGGAGTGTAATTTGCAGAGGTCACTTTAATGATTTTTACAAGGAAGAGGAAGAGTTTTGGTCAGAGATTGGATGGAAAAAATGTAAAGACTCAAGCCAAATGCGATCCCGGGAATCAGGAGCAAAGACTGAGTCAGAACCTGCGGAAAAACTAAGAAAAAAGAGCAGACATGGCGATCAAAAACGGAAGACAAAGAAGGTAAGCTGCTGGTATTATATTTTGTGTCCTCTTCTACTGACAATATTCTCAACAAATGCTAAAAAAAGCATGAGGAAACAGTCTATGTCTATGAAATGAGTTGGAAGAGCAGGGAAGTCCAAAACGAACGATTCCTTCATATCTTTTTTTCCCCCTCATAATTTTAACGACAGTTTTGAAGTAATAATGGACCAGGGCAACAAATACATGCAAAACAATAGTTTCACATGCCTTTATCCACACTGTTTATGCAGGGGAATGGGCTCCACTTCTGTACACAACGTCACACCAAGAAGGGGCGACATATTGAGTCTGGCGCTGGTAAGGGGGCGTGACTCAAAAACTAATTGATATTTTGGGAAATGACTGCTAGATACATTTTCAGGAGCAAATAATACACATTTTTAGTGACGATCGGCAATCTGCTTTGGGTCATCAACCTGGAACCTGCTCAGAGACAACAAATGAAAATTGCTTCTATAGCTATTTCTGGTCTGTGCAATTTCCCTTTTATATATATAATAAGCAATAAATTCAATATTTTCAGTGTGAATTTAATTGGTATAAGTAAACTGATAAGGACTCCTAATTATTCTACTGTTGTAGTATTTCAATTATATTTTTTTGTTTGTCTGAGTTATGTTTGCCAACTTTCCTTGTCCTTTTTCCACCGTTTAGGGCAACAAAGCTAAATCTTTGGTTTTGTCTTACAAACCTGTGTGTGTGTGTGCGTGTGTGCGTGTGTGTGTGTGTACGTGTGTGCGTGTGTGTGTGTGTGTGTTTGTGTTCTTGTATTTCTACCCTTCTTGAGACATCAACAAGGAAAAGTAGCTTCCATATGAGGACCGGTGAACAAGTTAGGACATAAATCATGGTCCCAATACGATAAACCATTGCATCTAATAGAGAATGTCTCATTTGCACTCCTGGTGGTGAAATCTATCAAAATTAGGGTGGTCCCAAAAAGGAGGGATTTTTCAAATTGACTGTGTGTCGGTTTTAAAAGTGCTTCTCCTCTGGTCAACATATGAAATAACAAGTGTGTGAAAAAAAAATGAAGTGCTCCCCCCTGGTCAACATATGAAATAACAAGTGTGTGTAAAAATTTTAAGTGCTCCCCCTCTGGTCAACATATGTAATAACAGGTGCGTGTAAGAAATTGAAATGCGCCCCCTTTGGCCAAAATTAATTTTTTTTAAAAAAAATACACGTGTATAGAGAGACATACTGTAATAACTTGAAGTAAATAATGAAGATTAAAAATCAATTACAAAAAATAAAAAAAATTACTAAAAGCAACTCTCTTTTATATTTGCATAAATGTTGTAAATACAAATCTTTATATGTCTAGAAAGGGTGGTCCTAAAGAGGTAGGCGTTTTTTGGAGGTCTCAAGAAGGTAACAAATAGAAGAATGTGTGTGCGTGTGTGTGTGTGTGTGTGTGTGTGTGTGTGTGTGTGTGTGTGTGTGTGTGTGTGTGTGTGTGTGTGTGTGTGTGTGTGTGTGTGTGTGTGTTTGTGCGTGTGTGTGTGTGTGTGTGTGTGTGTGTGTGTGTGTGTGTGTGTGTGTGTGTGTGTGTGTGTGTGTGTGTGTGTGTGTGTGTGTGTGTGTGTGTTCTGACAATGCTTAATTTATGGGGACATCACTCTGTTTACACAGTCACCTTTAGGGGACCTCTGACAGTATGGGGACAAAAAAACAGGTCCCCTAAAGGGAAACTTTTTTAAATGATAGTCAAATCCATTCTGAAGATGCCTAAGTGCAGGATTTGCTTCAACATTTAAGTGTTGAAACTTCCAATAAGAGGACAGCTGTAGTGCTGTATTCTGAGGATCATGTCATATTTAATTTTTGACTTTTTTTAAAAAATGGTCCTCAGTAGTCACGTACAAATTTGTGTGAATTATGCAAAATTATTTAAATTTGGGTCCCCATGAACCATATTAACTCTTTTTCCCCAGGGTCCCCAGTAAGAATGATCAGCACATTACTTCATCAATCCAGAGATTTAAAGATGTGTATGAGCTAACTGGGCAGTGGCCATTTTACCTAAAAGATTTTATGCCTCCACAACCTGTAGAAAGTGTGGTCCCCACAAGTGATGATCAAAAACTTGGTCCCCATTCCAAAAGATAACCAGTATGTGTGCATGTGTGTGTGTGTGTGTGGGTGGGTGGGTGGGTGGGTGGGTGGGTGAGTGTGTTTGTTAGAGTTGTACAATTAATCCCTACTGATTATAAATTGTGATTTATGAAGAAAACCCTACCAGACATTAAGAGAAAGTGTACTAAAGTGTGTACTAACACCTATTCTACATGATTTGCTGCTACATGGCAATGTTTTCCCTGTTAAGAACCCCAGCAAGTAACTGTCAGTATCACCTGATCAAAATGAGCATAAAGGTCATAGCAGTAATCCATCCACTGCAGCCACATGACACCAAGACGTGGAATACACGCTCTAAGAACGAGGTGCGCTGACAATACAGCTCACCAGGTGGTCTTCTCCTTGGAGAAGCGGATCCCTGGGATCTTGCCCACGCGCCTCACCACCATCCTCAGCCTGTTGTTGCCCGTCAGGACCTTGACGGCGCTGCTCATGGTGATGCTCTCCAGGCTGACTCCGTTCACCTCCACCAGCTTGTCTCCCACCGTGAGCCCGGCCTGCGCTGTAAAAAGCACATGAACACAGCATGGAGCGTGTACAGGTAGCAGGGTGAACACACACTTCCCGCTGACCTGCCGAGCTGTCGTCCTCCACCTTGCTGACAAACATGCCCAGTCCGTGTTCGGAACCCCCTCGGACGCTGAAGCCCAGACGTCCATCCAGAGTCTTGTCGACTGTCACCGTGTGGATGTCTGCGCTGTCGTCTCCACCTGCAAAAAACACCACAACTTCTCAGTGACAGCGAACACAATGTACATAGACAACCCCTGGCAAACATTACATAATCACCAGATTTGGAGATTTTTCTTTAAGTTGTTTAAGTTTGTTGAAAAAAAAAAGCTGATAACAGACATGATACAAAACTATCGTCAATTCAAATGGCAACTTTTTGGCTTTACGAATCACTAAAATAAATAAAAAATATAAATTGCGGTAGTAAGTAACAGTTTAATTTTTAGATCAAGCAGACATGGGTGTCCAAACTTTTTAACTATTGGGCTAAAAAAATTGGGGCCAGGGGCCGGAAGCCTACTGCATGCAAAGTATATATGTATACATATGTACATATATACATACATATAAATATAAAGCCTATATGTGTACATATTATAGTAATATAATGGATGTATAATTAATAATATTAGAATTAAATATTAGCGCATGTGGAAGTTTGAACTCTTACCTTGTTTACCTTTATGACGGCTTCCTTAAAGTTTTGTAATCAGTCATAAATATCAAGCAGCTAAAATGCACCAAACATGGATAAGTGTGGAGAGAGGTTTTTTTTTGCATTTCCCCATCATGGATGGATAATTTTGATTTTTTTTTAATGGTGTTTGGCTGTTTTTTTTTTATAATATCCACAAAGTTCAGTGAGCAGGTTGTGTTATGTGTGACATGTTTGTTGACTTTTTGTGCTGGTTGAAATATTTTTTCTGCACCATGACTAAGGAAGGTTGCTTGGATTGGGTCATATAGGTAAATGCTTTGCATATAGTTTCTAGAAAGTACGCTGGCCTGCGTCACTCGCGTTGTACACAAGCTGGCAACAATTGAGCACCTATCAAACCATCAGATATCCATCCATTTTCTACCGCTTTTTCCTTTTGTGGTCGCGGGGGGTGCTGGAGCCTATCTCAGCTGCATTCGGGCGGAAGGCGGGTACACCCTGGACAAGTCGTCACCTCATCACAGGGCCAACACAGATAGACGGACAACATTCACACTCACATTCACACACTAGGGCCAATTTAGTGTTGACAATCAACCTATCCCCAGGTGCATGTTTTTCAAATATCCTTCAGATATTTGAAATTAAAATATAAACACCTGCCAACTCAAGTGCCGTCTCGCGGGCCGTAGTTTAAACTCCCCTGAAGCAGAGTGAAAAATGGAATCACTCAATTCTGAGAAAACTTATGGAATCACCCTGTAAATTTTAATTTCCCAAGCTAACACTTGCATCAGATTCAATATGTTCATTAGTCTACAGTTAAAAAGAAGTGTTCACATACTGGAGAGCTGTTGCACTAGGTGGATTAACATGAATCATGGCTCCAACACGAGAGATGTCAATTGAAACAAAGGAAAGGATTATCAAACGTCTTCAAGAAGGTAAATCATCACGCAATGTTGCAAAAGATGTTGATTATTCACAGTCAGCTGTGTCTACAATCTGAACCAAGTACATACAACATGGGAAAGTTGTGAAAGGCAAGCATACTGGTAGACCAAGGACAACATTAAATCATCAAGACAGAAAATTTTAAGCAATATTCATGAAAACAGAAAATGCACAGCAAAACAGATGAAGAACAAATAGGCGGAAACTGCCCGTGACCGAACTGTACGAAACCGCCTAAAAGAAATGGTATTTAAATACAGAAAAGCTAAAGAAAAGCAGTCAAAACACCTAAACAGATAAAAACAAGGTTCCAATAGGCTAAGGAAAAGCAATCATGCACTATTGATGACTGGATGAAAGTCATATTCAGTGATGAATCACAAATCTGTTTTGGGCAAGCTGATGATGATGGAACTTTTGTTTGGTGCCATTCCAATGAGATTTATGAAGACGACTTCCTGAAGAAAACATGCACATTTCCACAGTCATTGATGATATGGGGCTGCATCTCAGGTAATGGCACTGGGGAGATGGCTGCCATTACATCTTTAATAAACGCACAAGTTTACGTTGATGTTTGGACACTCTTCTTATTCCATCAATCAAAGGGATGTTTGGGGATGATGGAATCATTTTTCAAGATGACAATGCATCTTGCCATAGAGCAAAAGGTGGAAAAACAATTTGTGGGGGGAGGTGTGGTCAGCGCTGCTTGTAGGAGCAAAAGTCACTGCCGCTGTCCAGGGTGCTGAGGACGAGCACCATCGGGCATGTGCTGACGGCGAGACACAGCTGGCAGGTGATTAGATTTCACAGGTGGTACGCGTTAATCTAATCATCTGTTGTCTTTAACAGTAAGCGGCCGGGAGCAGAGGGGGAGAGAGGATACGGACGTGACTGAAAAGTCACGTTCTATTAGGGGAGATAACTTTTGTTGATCTATATCAGGGGTGTCAAACTCAAATACAGAGTGGGCCAAAATTTAAAACTGAACAAAGCCACGGGCCAAGGTTGAACAAATTAACCTTTAACGTACTCTACGAGCTATCGTCACGTCCGCTTTTCATCCATTCTAGCATCGTTCAGACCCAGTCACAAGATATGTGCGGCTTCTGTACGCACACGCGAGCGAATGCAACGCATACTTCATCAACAGCGATACAGGTTACACTGAGGGTGCCAGTATAAAAAAACTTTGACACTGTTAGAAATATACGCCACACTGTGAATCCACACCAAACAAGAATGACAAACACATTTCAGGAGAACATCCTCACCGTAACATAAACACAACTGAACAATTACCCAGAATCCTTTGCAGCACTAACTCTTCCGTGACGCTACAAAATACACCCCCGCTACCACCAAACCTCCCCCCACCCCCCCACACACACACCTTGTAGCGTCCTGGAAGAGTTAGTGCTGCAAAGGGTTCTGGTTTGGTGTGGATTCACAGTGTGGCGTATATTTTTAACAGTGTTAAAGTTTTTTATTCGGCTACCCTCAGTGTAACCTGTATCGCTGTTGATGAAGTATGCGTTGCATTCTAATGTGTGTGCGTGCAGAAGCCGCACATGTTATGTGACTGGGCCAGCGCTGGCTGGCTGGCTGGCTGGCTGGCGTTTGGAAGACTCCCGGGAGGATTGGCGGGCCAGCTTTAGTTTTAATTTGATATCGCCTCAAGGGCCAAGTGAAATTACACGGTGGGCCAAATTTGGCCCGTGGGCCAGAGTTTGACACCCATGATCTATATCATTAAAACCTTGTTAAACCTGCACGCTTGGCTCTGGTGCCGTGTCTGTCAGTGGGACCGCTAGGAAGAGATGTCCACACCATTGTTGAAGAAAGATACATAAGGCCAATGTCATGGCCTGCAAATAGTCCGGATCTCAATGGAAATTGAAGAAAATGGTCCATGACAAGACCCCAACCTGTAAAGCTGATCTGATGACAGCAATCAGAGAAGGTTGGAGCAAGATTGATGAAGAGTTCTGTTTGTCACTCGTTAAGTCCATGCTTTCGGAGACTGCAAGCTGTTATAAATGCCAGAGGTGGTGCAACAAAGTGCTAATGGAATGTTCTTTGTTTTTTCATGAATCCATAATTTTTCTCAGAATTGAGCAATCCCGTAATTGTTTCGCTCTGCTTGATTCAAAAATTAAACTGGTACTGACTATTTATTTGATTTATTTTAGTGTTTCTTAAAGCCAGAAAGTTGCCATTTGAAATTAGTATAGTTTTGTGTCATGTCTGTTATCTGTTTTTTTTTTTACCTACTCCAAGGCTGGTTATTCCATCATTTTTTGCCAGAGGTTGTACTGTGGTAATTGTTTCATACTACCACATGGTGCATGTGTATGAATCCAAAATGTTAGTTATACATAATACTGAGACATCAACTCACCATCAACAGGTGCATTGATAAGAATGACCCTGCCCATGGGGGAAGATGACCTGCGTCTGTGTCGTCGTTGTTGTTGTCTCTTCAGCATATAGCGTGCGCTGCTGTGGGCCCCCCCGGCCTGCCCTCCGTTGTTGACATGGTGGGGGTGCCCGCCCCCGTTTGTCATCTCCCTCCATCCCGCCGGGGGTTGGGAGGCCATGGTATGTGTCGGACAAGCCTTCCCTGAGTCATCCAGACAGGTTTTGGAGATTTTGTGGGGTGTGAAGGAGGATGCAGGATGGGAGGCTTCCAAAAATGTTCACAACATCCTGATGCAGTAATCCCCAGAAGAACATACAAGAGTGTTACGACAAATAGAAAGAACGTCCACGTCTTGGGTTTCTGTGGTGTAGTTTGGTCCTGGTGCTTCTCTCCTCCGGCTTCACCTTGCAGTGCGCAGTGTAATCTGCAGTGCATGGTGCTTCCCCTCAGGCCATTATTAATTAAAATGGGTGTCTGATGTGATGAGTGATCCTAGGAGGATCATGTGTCCAGTTATACTGCCATGACCTACACTGTAATATAAAACATGCATCTTTACATTACCGCGACTACTACTATTGATGTTGTAAGTGTAATCTATGTGGTGTGTTGGAAGAGTATTAAAAGTAACTCATATGTTCTGCATTTTACATGCAGGTATTAATGCCTGATCATTTTGGAAAAAAAAAAATGAAGTCAACCAGATTTATTTTTACTGCAGCAGCATAATAAATCAACCTCCCTTTGAATTAGGCGCAGACTGTGGTAAAAACTTCAACTCCAAGGTGTAAAAGAGGTAATGGGTTGCATCATGCAAGTTGTGGGACACACAGCACCATCTAGTGGACAGTGGCGTAGCGTACGACTGATTCATTCATATTTCCAATGACATTTATCACCAGGATAGATTTATCCAAAAGCTAGACACATGAGGCCTATAAAAGGATATATTTATGGAAAATTGAATTGTATCTATTTTGAAAGGTCGAAGGGAGTATGTTAGGCGAAACCTCCAATCAGAGACGGGGAGCGGCTTTATTGACCAATCATGTGTTGACTTTCCACACTGACACGCCCTAAATGGGTTCTGCCCCGATGCTGCGTTTATGTACGTCAACCTTTTTCCAGGCTGACTTTGCTCATAGATTATTTCTCAAGTTTTATCACGTGAAATAACATTTCACTAACAGATATGTTTCAAATAGGATATATTTGAGATAACTAAATATTTATTCAACCTGTTGTTGGAAAAGCAGCACATATCCATCATGCTGGGTCATGTATTTTATTTTCCATTGTGGAACATGAAACTGCGTGTATTAAATGTACATATATTTATGTACTTTTACTCACGTCTGGGTCCCTTTTACTGTCCGTTTGACGGGAGCGGAGTGTCACAGTGTATCAATGTACAGCGGAAAGTTTGCAGCGGAAGCCTACTTTCGTATTTTTCAACAGACACGTGAAGGCAGCACAGGTCCACCACCCACCGGTGCAGTGATATTGAGAGGTCAATCGTCTTCCAATTTAAAGCTGAACAGGTACGTTTCCATTGAACGCACAATATTGTTTTTTGGTGTGTTATTCATTTAAATCATAAAATGAATGCTATTGTTGACCTCACCATGAGACGTTCCTTCGCCAACTCTTAACTCCACAGCTAGCTAAACGCTAGCATAGTTTGACATGTCCGGCTGACTAGTTAACCGTCAGGGCGCGGGAATTGCCTTAAACGTAAAAATAGGCTGTTTGTTTTTCGGACGACCACAGCGATTAATTTAACGAGTCTTCCACCACCATCATTGTATTGGTAACTTGTCCTTTTAAGATGCTACAGTGCTAGCTCATTGGCTCAGCTTGATGGACAGTTCGTGACTCGCTCAATCCCGCCTATGGTCACGTGACAGCGCTCTGACAGCAAATGTAAACATACTGTAGTACGCACATGTACTTCATTGTTCACCGTAAATCACATCATTACGCAAGAACATTGCTCGAAGGTGTGTGCGTCCTCTAATCTGTAATTCATTCATTCATTCATTCATGGACATCCTGAGTACTACGCTGTTGATTGTTTAAGACAGTGTTTTGCAACCTTTTTTGAGCCAAGGCACAGTTTTTTCCATTAAAAAACTCCAGAGGCACACCACCAGCAGAATACATAAAAAAATGAAACTCAGCAGCCGATATTCCATCCATCCATCTTTTTCCGCTTATCCGAGGTCGGGTCGCGGCGGGAGCAGCCTAAGCAGGGAAGCCCAGACTTCCCTCTCCCCAGCCACTTCGTCCAACTCTTCCCTGGGGATCCAGAGGCGTTCCCAGGCCAGCCGGGAGACATAGTCTTCCCAACGTGTCCTGGGTCTTCCCCGTGGCCTCCTACCGGTCAGACGTGCCCTAAACACCTCCCTGGGGAGGCGTTCGGGCATACTTGCCAACCCTACCGATTTTCCAGAGAGACTCCCGAATTTCAGTGCCCCTCCTGAAAATCTCCTGGGGCAACCATTCTCCCGAATTTCTCCCGATTTCCACCCGGACAACAATATTGGGGGCTTGCCTTAAAGGCACTGCCTTTAGCGTCCGCTCTCACCTGAAAAGGTGATTGGCTGTTATCGCTCTGTGTGTAACCAATCAGCAGTGCGTATTCAGAGCAGTAACAGCTAATCAGAAGTGCGTATTCAGAGCGCATGGAGTCAGTGCTCCAGCGTCGTGATGAGCAGAAAGGTGTTTAGCAGGTAAGCATCAGGCAGCGGACTCTCCCCAAATTATAATAAACACCTCCCAGTCAACTACTAGTAACATCGCTATGAGCCCGTTGACGTTCTAGAAACATAAACGGCAGCTCAGCTCGCTTGCAGTCCTGGCTTGAGGTGAAGGCTAATTAGCTTTTAGCATAACGTTAGCTAATTTTGCCGTGCAGTGCGTCTGTGTTACGGACAGCAAAGCCCTGTCTGTTATTTCACTTTACCTTTTTCTGTGTTGATTGAGCTGTGTTGAAGCAGCAAAAAACGACATGATGTTAAATGAAGAATTTCCTGAAGCTGTCTCTGATAGTTGATATAATAATGTAACTGCATCATAAAGCCTACATCAACTCCATGGTGTTCAGGGATGAATAGTATCTCCTATTGCTATTGTACTATTTTTTCAGCTATAGTTACATTAATCATTAGTAATGGAGCAGCCTAGTTTTGAATGGCAGGGTCCTTGCTATCACATGTTGATAAAAAATATAACATTTACATAATACAAATCAACTACAGGCTTCCCAAATGCTGTAATAAATTAAGCATGATGAGTTGACTTGAAACTGTTTTAACTTTGCACTTTTTATATGTAGAAGAAAAGTTTTGTCATTTTATTTAATCTGAGCAACAACTTCAGGCAATTTAATGTTGATTAACGTGGACCCCGACTTAAACAAGTTGAAAAACGTATTTGGGTGTTACCATTTAGTGGTCAATTGTACGGAATATGTACTGTACTGTGCAATCTACTAATAAAAGTCTCAATAAATCAATCAAAAAAAGCACTTTGTATATAGAAAGGTTTTGTTAAGAAACCATTCTGAGCCTTATCTTATTTAGATTTGATTTTATATTTGTTGACCATATTAACCCTGGCAATCGACCCTGTGTGTATATGTATGTTATTATTATCCTTAGCATTCATGACTGCCTGCTGTTGCACTGATCAGCCTAGTGGTGGCTCACATCCATCACACACAGAGCTATTTCTATTTTTAGGCAGAATTATTATAGTGTTCCCAATGTTAAAAGGATAAAGCCATTGTTTACAAATTTGGTAAATAAATAACCAAAAAATGTATATTTTGTTGTTTTCTTACTGTACCGAAAATGAACCGAACCGTGACCTCTAAACCGAGGTACGTACCGAACCAAAATTTTTGTGTACCGTTACACCCTTAGTATATATGTATACGTATATTATTTCAGGATCAATATGTGTCACCCATCCCTAATGTAGAGTAGAGATGGTTTAGCCCAGGGTCTGAAACACGTGGTTATGGACCAGCATGTGGCTCTTTTGCCTCCTTGTTGTGGCTCCCTCTGATTTTTTTTACCCCCGAGTGAGAAAAGTTAGTATTTTTAAAAAGAGTTACATAACTTCTGACTGTCTAAGAGGCCGTAAAAGTGCACAGGCTGAGTTCTGAGGCACCAGGAAGGCAAGTAAAAGAGACTGGAAGCCTGTTCAGTTCAGCTTCTCGAGTGTGCAACCCCGTGGGTAAGCTAACCATGAATACTTGCCAAAAAGAGTTCAATTCCACATAAACAGATTGGTTTTCCTTAAAAATAAAAAATTGAAAAAGATGAAAACTTTTAAAAGTTTATAAGCTCTGCTACGTTTTGCGGCTCCATGCTATTTTTCTTCAAAATGTATTTTTTTGATAGTAAAGGTTGCAGACCTCTGGTATAGCCTAATAGAGGAATTTACCTATTCACAGAGTTGCTGTGGATTAATTTAGACCATCACGATTAAATATAATACATTTTTACATTGATCTATATTTATTGTTTCATTATGCGCTTAATGTGCCCTAGTAAATATAAAAAAGTGTGTTTTTGTGCCAAGGAATCCAAGATGTCTGGAGAGCTGTCCCTCAACATTAATATCAAAGAGCCACGATGGGACCAGGGAACATTCATGGGTCGAGCTCAGCACTTCTTCAAGGTCACGGATCCCAGGACTGTCCTCCTGTCCTCCGAGACTCTGGATGAGGCCAGAGTGATTGTGGAGAACTACAGGTAGGAAGGCTCAGCGGCGAGGAATAATGGTTAGTTTGCAAGCAATTCTAAAACAATAACAACACAGTCTTGTTTTCTGGCCAAGTGGTGCAGTAACCTACCAAATGAATGCAGATGGACGTGTGGTTAAAGAAAATGTTGTTTTATTGTTAGCGTTGACTTTTTAATGTACATTACAGTACAGCCCCCTATAGGACTGGAGTCGAACAGTAGCGAGTCAGTGGGACTTGTTTAGCATTTTCTAAGGCTTGGTGGAGGTCTGCGCTGAACTGAAAGCCATTCTAATTCTTTGTTAGCATTTTCCCCTATAAAAGTAACATACTTAAGTAAACTGGGATTCATGTTTATTTACTCAACTCCAAGGAGAATAGGCTTTAATTTTATTATTAGTCATAAAAATGTACTTTCCACTTTGCTTTGTATATTTCTATACATTTTTGACAAATGATGAGTAACCCCTTGGAGTCCAGGGTCGAGTTTAGCGTTTTTACATACTTTTGTTTTTACCTCTCTATACGTTCTTTTTAAAAACACTGTTTATCTTGTATTGGTTGTTTTTAAAAAAAAATTCAGGTGTGACAATTATTTTTTTAATGTATTTGAATGTAGTGAATCAAATAATTAAGATGGAACCCCCCCCCCCCCCCCCTTTAAAAAAAAGACCTACAAGCAGAGAGAATTGTCCATTTTTAAAATGCATAATATGCAATAAACCTTTCCTATAACTGAGAATGCAAATTTAGAATGTATAATTCAAAAACTCGTGTACAAATTTGGCAAACAATAATGTTGCACGTCGTGAAATAGTTATTGAAATTACCTTCAAATCCAGTCGAGGCCTGAGGCTGATACAGTTGACTTAGTACACAACAAATAATGTTCCCCGATTATAAAAAAAAAAGAAAAAGAAAAGTTTTTGTCCACCTAAGGAAAGTTTAAAAAGGCTGTTTGTAACATGCTCAAAGTTCAATTTTTCAAACCAAAAACTTCACCGCGTATGGTATGTTACCATTAGTGGTTTAACAGTAGACATGTATATTTTTAAAAGTCTATATTTTAGCAGTTACTAATTATATTGGAAAAAAAAAGTGGCTTGTCGGACCGAGGAATTTGTCTGGCGTTCAGGCAGGGAGCACAAACATACACAAAAGCAGTCCCAGGGAAGTAACTGACAATTTGCAGTCATGTTGCTGTTATGATAGAATATACATTAAATGATCACGAATGTTAGCCAGTCAAATCGCTATCATTAGCTGTTAGCTAACATCACACAAAACTAATAAATGTGTTACACACAGGCATAGTTATGTCATTACGTGCTAAAAGCTCTGTAAAGGCAAGATATAATGCCTTAAACACAAAGGTCGCAAACAGCCCCTTTAGTAAAACTTCATAGATGGAAAAGTCAGGCTTGTGTAGAAATTCCAAAGCTATGACGTGCATACCCCACCCCTTCTGCAAACAAACGACTGTGTATGCTTTATTTGATGATGAACTTTTTTTCACCAATCACAAGGTGCTGGTGTCATGTTGAATTTCCGACATCATTTCCTGCACCCAAAGCGCATACAAAAAAACAAAAAATGAATCATGAATGTTATTGACTAGGCTTACACTACAGGCCAAAGTGGCCCAAATCAGATTTTTTTTTTAATCAGTTTTTTTCCAGCTGCAAGTAAAATGTGTTTTTTTATCAGACTCCAGTGGAAACGCCCCAATAGGGCCTCGACGTCACTTGCATGCGCACTTCCATAAAGTGAAAACAAAAGAAGTTGACTGGGAGGAAGTCGCTACCACTACAAAATAAAATAAAAGTTACAACACCTTATAAATGTGGTTTTTTTTCCCTTGAAAATAAATGAAACTAATATAATGTATGATTGGATATACATAGTGTAATATATTTGGGAGGGTTCTAATTTAACGGCTGTTAAGTAGAGGCGACATGGACATCAGCGTGGAGACACGTTAGCTTTATTTTTCAACTCTCACATGTAAGCATATGCGCCACAGCATCAATGCCGATCCTTCAATAATAGCTATTTCTTTGGAATCCATATATATATTGATATATTACCGTATTTTTCGGATTATAAGTCGCTCCGGAGTATACGTCGCACCGGCCGAAAATGCATAATAAAGAAGGAAAAAAACATATACGTCGTACTCGAGTATATGTCTTTTTGGGGGAAATGTATTTGATAAAATCCAACACCAAGTATAGACATTTGAAAGGCAATTTAAAATAAATAAAGAATAGTGAACAACAGGCTGAATAAGTGTACGTTATATGACGCATAATTAACCAACTGAGAACGTGCCTGGTATGTTAACGTAGCATATTATGGTAAGTCATTTAAACAACTATAACATATAGAACATGCTATACGTTTACCAAACAATCTGTCACTCCTAATCGCTAAATCCGATGAAATCTTCTTCCTCTGTGTCGCTTCTAAACAACTCTGCCAACTCCAAAGGTATGCGCCGCTTCCTCTTGCCGTTTTCTGCTGCATATTTCACTACGTCCAGCTTGTAATCGGCAGTATATGATTTCCTTTTCAGTGCCATTTTTGTTCAGCCCACTCAGTTTTTATAAGTTACCGGCAATGTTGAAATGATCCATTTTTATAGCTATGGACGTAGTAGCAGGTAGCATCCCATGACCCACAATGCACTTCTGCCATGACGCGCAATGCACTTCTGCCATGACCCGCCCCCGCCGAATTTTTATTGGTTGACGTGTGTGTGACGATTGCTGACATTCGCCTCTTCTCTTACGGGAATGAGATAAATAATATTATTTGATATTTTACGGTAATGTGTTAATAATTTCACACATAGGTCGCTCCGGAGTATAAGTCGCACCCCCGGCCAAACTGTGAAAAAAACTGTGATTTATAATCCGAAAAATACGGTACACATTGCTATTATTTGCGCACTATTGACGAGTGATGCACCGAAAATTTGGTCGTCTTTAATAGACTTTGCTCACCGAAACCGGATGTTGTGAAGAAATATCCACTTCCGGTGGCAACTGTGTCTTTCTCCACGCACACGAGTGACGTAGCTCGCCCAAAGCTGACGAAAAACTCACAATCAGGTCGCATTGCGTTTAGACTGAAGTCACATTTAAAAAGATCACATTCCAATCGGATTCAGGACTACCTCCTGATGTCCTGAATCTGATGCCAAAAGATCAGATTTTAAGCACTTTGGAGCGTTTAGACTGGCAAAAAAAATCTGATTTGTGTCACTTAAGGAAAAAAAAAATCAGATTTGGTGTGCAGTGTAAACGTAGCAATTGATCATAAATCCAGTTTTTGTCCATTCAAGGACTTGTATGCATTTTGAAGTTTGCACTTTCACTGTGAATTGAAAGGAAGTGTCTGGGACAATACGTTGTCACGCATGTATAGTGGTGCACCTGCGTAGATCGTGGACCTGAGGTTGTGGACAGGTAAATGGTAGTGTGTCATTCCTTTGATCTTTCCAGATCTGGGATTGTGACGCCGGGCTTGACGGAGGATCAGTTGTGGAGGGCCAAGTACGTATACGACTCTGCCTTCCACCCCGACACCGGGGAGAAGATGTTCGTGATTGGCCGGATGTCTGCTCAGGTGCCCATGAACATGTCCATCACTGGCTGCATGCTCACCTTCTACAGGTACCACATATGTGTGTGGGTGTGTGTGTGTGTGTTTGTCGTAAGCATCTACTGAACAGGCTTGACTCTGTAAAACAAATGGAAATTGTGACGTGCCAGTATTCTGAATGACCGTACATTTCATCTAAATAAATAGATTGAAAGCAGCCAGGAACTGAAATAGATTTTTAATCCCAGTCGAGTGAAAATCCTCTTAAAGACTCAAAAAAATGTCACTCAACTTGGGCAGAACATTGACCTCCTTTTTATGTGTCAAGTGATAACAAGCACCGCGGATATGAGCTGCTTATTTCATGACCTAAGTCAGTGTCATTCCATTAGAATAATGACAAATCAACACTCACACGGGGCATATTTATAACAGAGTTGAGCACGAGTCAATAGAAATGATGTCATGTGTTTGCAGGACAACTCCGGCTGTGGTGTTCTGGCAGTGGGTTAACCAGTCCTTCAACGCCGTGGTCAACTACACAAACCGCAGTGGAGACGCGCCCATCACTGTTAAGTATGGAGGACCCTTTTACTCTCTCTTTAAGTTATCTTCCTTGCGTGTTTAGATACAGACCCTGAACATGGGTACGGAAGAGCATGATGAAGCGATGCATGTAGTGTAGAATTGTATATATCATGTAGTAGGGCTGGGCGATATGGACGAAAAAGTATATCTCAATACATATTTACTTAAACTCGATATTCAATATATATCTCGATATATTTTTCAGTGAAAATACATATAAAGATATTAATTTTTGAGCGATATTCAGTGAAATTGAAGTGAATGACAACTGTACTGTAAACAGTCAGTGGCACTTTTATTAACCCAGTTAGTCAAGATGGGTATTAACAGCACAGAAAATAAACTGTTTAAGTAGTACAAATTTACATAACATAAATAATATAGAAAATTATTTCTATATTATAATATATAATAATAATATTCTTTCTACGTAAAATAAATAACATAGCTCTGCAAATAATACAAAATGTATCAAACTCGGATAAAAAAATAAATTTTCAGGCAGGCACTTTGTGATTTCCCTTCCTGGTTTGATGACCCGCCCTATCTTGCCTCTTATTGGCCTGTCCCTAACCAATCGTGACTCATCATAGTAAACAACCAACCAATCATTTATGTTCTTATACGTGCAAGCACGTCTTGGAAGGAGGAAGCAGAGGGGTTTAGTAGCCCACAGAGGGGGAGCGGGGGAGAACAAGGAACACAACAAATAAGCGGCGTTTGGTAATTTATCGAAAATAAATTATATCGATATTATATTTTCTTAATTCATATCTTGTCTAAAAATATATCGATATATCTTACAAACTCGATATATCGCCCAGCCCTATCATGTAACATTTCTTCAAATCAGTATACCGGTAATGTTTGCATCAGCCTGGATGTGTTGTGCTGTCTTGATGCCTAAACAGGCTGCAGTACGAGTCAAAACAGGACCTTTTTGACGTTTTGAATCTCAAAGGTTCCCAAAGTGTTAGCGCATGAATACCTCCGCTTATTAGGGATAATACAGAGTACCAGTATTTTTTGGGTCCAGGGGGACTGTTAGAGATTATGGAGAAATGTTCTTTATCCTAATAAGAGTTAATATTAGTTTGAAGTTGGGGCGATGTAGCTCGGTTGGTAGAGTGGCCGAGCCAGCAACTTGAGGGTTCCCGGTTCGATCCCCGCTTCCACCATCCTAGTCACTGCCGTTGTGTCCTTGGGCAAGACACTTTACCCACCTGTTCTCGGTGCCACCCACACTGGTTTAAATGTAACTTAGATATTGGGTTTCACTATGTAAAAACGCTTTGAGTCACTAGAGAAAAGCGCTATATAAATATAATTCAATTCAATTGAAGTGAACGCACTTTACTCGCAAGTCACGACCGCTGCTACCGCGCTTTATCAACCGTCCTCTTAGCGATCCAGAAATCCACGGACCAATATTAATACGCTCACAAAAGTGAGACATTTAAGTAATATAGTGATCCATAAAGTTGCTCTTATTCAAGGTGGCATCCGCTGCCAGGTCTCTAGTCGCCGTCTGACGTCAGTCCAACGCGCCGTGTTTGCGTGGCATCAAAACACCTTGCTTAAATGCACACCCACCTAACATGCTAATTGATTGTGTGGATTTATAGTATATATTTGATATATGTCACATAAAAGGTCTGTGTGTGCACATGACTGCCATACTTCAATGTTATTTCCAGCTGCGTGTAATTGTAATGAATAGAGAAACAGTCATGGATCTGCGTGCTCTTGACAAGATGATGACATGTGACTTGTTGACTTGTTTAGGATTTAAAAAGCAGGTGTTGATAAAAACTCTCTTGCTGTGAGATGTTACATGATGTTGGTGGTGTACAACCTCTTGTGCTTATGAAAGGTCATAAAACATGCTTTTTTTCCACATCTTTATTTACACCAATTACATTATTGTTAAACTATGGAATTCTCTTTACAATGATATAGAAGACACCAAAAATATATTCCAATTGAAAAAAATATATAAAGACAGAACAATAAGATCATATGGACAGCCATAAGTGTTTACATTTTGCTTTATATTTATTATTTTACTTATTTTTTTGTCTGGTTTTGTATTTGTTTTGTATCATCCCTTGAGGTGTATATTACTTTTTTTCGTTCGGTTTGTACTTCATGAAGTTTTGCACTTGTGGTTTTTTGTTTGTTTTCTTTATATTCGGATGTATTTGTTTGGTTTGTATGCTATCCATTAAGTAAGACTACGTATTATGTTGAAGGGGGCAGGAAAATATAAGATTTTCTTCATCCTGTTCCTTCTCAGGCATTGGTGTGTAAATGTGTGTTTAGTTGCTGAGGTTTAATTGTCTATTGATCAAAAATGCACGTCGATGAAGGAGATAAATAAAAAATGAAATTAAATAATACAATACCAATAAGAGTATGGATGAATGCCGATGTCGATAAGGAATATTGATATTGGTATCGGTATCAATATCATAACAATATACATCCCTACTGCAAATGTATACTGTACTGTTATGTGTGCTTTCAGTCAGCTTGGTGCAGCCTATGTGAGTGCTACTACCGGTGCTGTGGTCACAGCCCTGGGACTCAAGTCTCTGGCCACGGTAATATCCCATCAGAAAAAAATCAACTCCCTTATAGAAAACGCCGTGCTGGTTGTGCTAAGTGTTCCTGTGTTTCGTCTTTTCAGCGTCTGCCGCCAATCGCCAGCCGCTTTGTGCCTTTCGCTGCCGTGGCCGCCGCTAACTGTATCAACATTCCTTTCATGAGACAGAGGTGAGTTCTCGTTCACACTTCACTTTTTCACATTCCTCCCAACGACCCCACCTCCACTCTACATCGCTGCTGTTGTTTCTCCCCACCAGGGAGTTGAAATACGGCATTCCCGTGACAGACGAGAATGGAAACAGGTTAGGAGAGAGTGTCAGTGCGGCCCAGCAGGCAATCATGCAGGTGGTGGTGTCCAGGATTGGCATGGCAGTGCCAGCCATGGGTATGTACACTCACATTTCAGCAACCAATTGTATCTCCTCAAGGCAAAACACCATAGGAATGAGATTTAGTTCAAACTAAAGTCGTCAGTGTACAGTTCGTATAGTGGTATAGATTAACTAGCCACAGAAAATGAGTTACAACACAACCATTATTGTCTGGGCAATATGGCCTAAAAATAAAATCTCAGATTTTTCCACAAAAAATTTGATTCCTGATTATTTTTTTAACCCACTTAAAAAAAAAAAACAATACAAAAGACAGAGTTAATTCAAAACAAGTTTCGCTTTTATTTGATCAAAACTAGTGGTTCGGAAGTATACAAATAATGTCACAACTTAAAAGATATGCATGGCATTAATATACACTGCATCTTACTCTTAGCAAAATGTAAATTCTTTGAATAAAGTTGAATTTTTTATATATATTTATATAGATATATAATCACTTCGTAAATAATCATATTCTAACAACTAAATAAAGAGCGTCCTCTGGGAAGCAAAACTTTGTCATGAATAAAATACTTCTGTAAACAAAAATATTACATTGTATGTAAATAAACAATACACGCCATCATGGAGATGAGTAAAGAAAAAAACTAACATGTTCTGTCTTGAATAAAATACTTAAAAAAACAAAAAAGTAGTGTTGTATGTAAATAAATAATAAACTCCAACATTGAGTTACAGTACAAACTTACATATTCTGTCTTAAATAAAATATTTCTGTAACTAAAATGGTGCATTTCACATTGTATGCTGCGGTAAATAGACGCCAACATTGAGATTCAATACAGTGAAAACTAACATCTTCTGTCTTAAATAAAATACTTCTGTTACAAAAATATAGCATTGCACATTGTATGTAAATAAATAATAGACCCCAACATTCAGTTAAAGTGAAAACTTACATATTTTGTCTAGAATGAAATATTTCTGTAACAAAAATGTTGCATTGCATATTGTTTGTAAATTAATAAACAGTAATATTGAGATTGAGTGCAAACTTATATCTTGTTTTGAATAAAATACTTCTGTAACAAAAATGTTGCATTGCACATTGTATGTAAATAAAAAGTAAACCCCAAAATTGAGATAAATAAAGTGCAAACATATCTGCCGTCTTGAATAATATAATCGTGTAAACAAAAATGTTGCATTGCACATTGTATGTAAAGAAATAAACACTAATATTGAGATCAGGTGAGTGCAAACTTATATCTTTTGTCTTGAATAAAATACTTCTGCAACAAAAATGTTGCATTGCACATTGTAAATAAAAAGTAAACCCCAACATTGAGATTACTAAAGTGCAAACATTGCTTTCTTGAATAAAATTATCGTGTAAACAAAAATGTTGCATTGCACATTGTATGTAAATAAAAGTAAACCCCAACATTGAGATCCATCCATCCATCCATTTTCTACCGCTTATTCCCTTCGGGATCGCGGGGGGCGCTGGAGCCTAAGTGCAAATGTATATATGCTGTCTTGAATAAACTAATTGTGTAAACAAAAATATGGTGTTGCACATTGTATGTAAATAAATAATAGACTTTGAGAGGTTTATAGTTTAGTAGGTAGATAAAACAGGCTTTTCCACTGTGTTGGTTCTCATTGGATTTACTACAAAATGTTTTTCTGACAGCTATCCCACCCGTCATAATGAATGCTCTGGAAAAGCGAGCTTTCATGAAGGTAAGCCCTTAATTTACCATTTACCGCCTTACAAGGAGTCCTTCCACATTCCACCTGCTCCACCTGTTGTCTCACTGTTGTCTCCCTGCAGCGCTTCCCAATTCTAAACGCTCCCGTCCAGGTGGGGCTTGTAGGCCTGTGGTAAGTAAAAGCTGGAGAGACTAACTGCACCAGCATTTGTAACATGTCTAAAATAACCCTTGCTTCTCTTTGATTGACAGCCTGGTGTTTGCCACGCCTTTGTGCTGCGCCCTGTTTCCACAAAAGAGGTAACCGCTACTTTCTAGTCACACGCCTTTTTTTTTTTTCATCTCCTCCAGGAGGTTATCTAATCCTTGCAGTTAGTCAGTTAGCGAAATAACTTAAAGGTTTGGGTGAATTTTTATGAAACTTTCAGGAAATGTTTGAAATTAGGTATATAACTGATTAGATTTGGGGCCTGATCTTTATCATTTCTATTACCTTATGTTGACATTTCTTTGTGTGTGTATGCTAGCAGCCTCACAGAGACAAAGACAGTGGATGACTGACAAGAGGGTTCACTCTTGTTTCTTTCATTCTGATATAAATAGCTCTAACGGCTTTGGGCACATTTTTATTAAACTTTCAGGAATTGTTAAAAATTGGATAAGGAACAAGACCTATTTTGGGGCTGATCTGGATCA
Organism: Entelurus aequoreus; assembly: GCF_033978785.1. NCBI lineage: Eukaryota > Metazoa > Chordata > Actinopteri > Syngnathiformes > Syngnathidae > Entelurus > Entelurus aequoreus. The sequence goes on from NC_084739.1 coordinate 12,954,380, forward strand.
TTTCTACTACGTTAACTTAAGTTTGACACGAGCTTTGACTTGTGTGTGGGTATGCTTGCACCCACAGAGACAAAGACTGTGAATAACTGACAAGAGGGTTCACTGTTTTTTGTTTAGTTTTTTTATTCCGCTATAGTTAGCTCAAAAAGTTGTGTACATTTTGATTAAACTTTCAGGAATTGTTAGAAATGGGATAAAGAACAAGTGATTACATTTTTGGCGGATTCGGATTCAGGACTCTCTTTTTTATTATTGGTAACATGACATGACAAAGGTCTGCGGTCTAGCAGTGCTTTTCTGGTTCTGCTTTGTAATGGCATCCCGTCATATCTATGCAGCTCTATGCGCGTGAGCGGCCTGGAGGCGGAGCTTCAGGAAAAGATACAGCAAAGCAGCCCGGGCACCAGCGTGGTCTACTTCAACAAGGGCCTGTAGGACCAGGACACGCGCACAAGTGTACGGTACGAGCAATATGGTTTGTGCTTTTGAAGTTCATCCCAAGGAGTCAAGCAATCACAGTAGGCTGGATGTTCCTAACCTAACTGATGTATTTTGTATAGAGCAAACTGATTGACCTTGAATGTACCATCACACATTGATTGACCATATTAGTTGTACAGCATTATTGATTTTAGTCAGATGTCAACCATTTTCCTCCCTGATCAACTGCTGCACCTTCTTCCTTTTTTTTTTTTTTTTAAAGTGTACTCACACACCCTTTGTAGTCAAATAGTTACAATACCACTTATCAGCTTCAACTTTTACCTTGCTGTAATTCGGCACTTTTTTTTTTTTTTTTAAACACAGGCCTACCGTTGTGATCGTAATCTACTTAAAATGTTAAATAAGTCTGACTTATACACTGTAACTCTGCACTTGTCCTACGTAATAATTACATGAATCACAACAACGCAACATTGTGGGGACCGGAGGACAAATGTAAGCAAATTTTAACATTTGAACAGGAACTTCACGCTAGGTTAGCCATTTTGCTCACACCTTTGTATATTTGATCCAGGCTGTATTTTAAGATGTCTAGCAAAGCCTGCCTTTTTTTTTTTTTTTTACAAAATTGCAATTAGTCTGACATTTGGTGGTCCTAAACAGGCGACAGGGACAGACATTACTTTTAAAAGCTCATTAAAAAGTCAATTTAGCAAATTAAGGGTACTTAAGTCAATCGTACCCAAGACACTGCCTTGTTTCAAACCAGTACAACCTACTTAGAACAAAAAGAAAAATTAGATTTTTAGACAAATATACATATACCTATAATTTTAATTATGTGCGTGACAATGGTGTGCAACATGGATTCTACATGAATTGATGTAACTGATAGACTGGACATGTAGCTTTATTTCAAGAGATATGTAAAAGGCGTGAAGTAAGAAACATGTTTGAGTGTGGTCTTTTTGCTGTGTTGGCTATTACAGGGTTGTTCTGCTCTTCAGCTAAGCTTTTTATGTTTATACGTGTGTCATACTATACCGTAATTTCCGGACTATAAGCCGCTACTTTTTCCCCTCGTTCTGGTCCCTGCGGCTTATACAAGGGTGCGGCTTATTTACGGCCTGTTCTCCGACACCGACGAAGAGGATTTCGGTGGTTTTAGTACGCAGGAGGAAGACGATGACACAATGATTAAAGACTGACTTTTCATATACCGGTAGGCTGGTTATTTTGATAACGTACAGGCGAGCACTTTGTATTACTTTGCACCGTTGTATTATTTGTACTCTGCACGAATGCTGTTTGCCATGTCAAAGATGTGAAAGTTTGATTGAATGATTGAAAGATTTGTTAATAAATGGGACGCTTTGCGTTCCCAAACAGTCATCAATGTCCCGACAATTCCCTCCGTGGTAGCAGGAACCCCTATATACTACGGTAATTACACATCAAAACCCTGCGGCTTATAGTCGGGTGCGGCTTATATATGGAGCAATCTGTATTTTCCCCTAAATTTAGCTGGTGCGGCTTATAGTCCGGAAATTACGGTATTTGCTTGGATGTATTTAGACTATATAAAATGTATTTTATGGTAAAGGGGGGGTTGTGCCTCTGAAAGCACCAGCTGGGCCTGAAGAGGAAGTTTCTCGTGTTTAGGGTCTTTTTTCTTTTTTTATCAACTTGGTTTATGTAGTCCAGTCTTTAGATTTCCAAAGTCTGTTTTTCCCACAGCCATGCAAGCTCATTGGAATTAAAACACTGAAGTATTTTTTTTTTTTTTTTTTTTTTAAATGGTTTCATTCCAAAGTGATAGCAATTTTATATTTTGGAAATTACTCATGACACAGCAATTCAGTGTTTCATTCTACTACATGCTCTCTGTTACTTTCATTCAATCTAGGTAATGTATATCCTGCTGCAATGGTAAAATATTGATTGTACTTGCCAAGTGTGCTAGATTATGAACAGTTTTTAAATTTTCCTGAGGGAACTCTCCTGAAGGAATCAAAGTACTATATGTGTGTTACTGCGGGTACAAGAACACACTGGAACAATCTCATCTGTTCTGAAAGAGTAATGAAACTCAGCACTTCAGTTACATTAAATGTATCCAATAATGGAAAGTACCATTTGCTCAGGACTAGAAAGACTTAAGTTTGTCCTTACCTATGAAGGTTCTCATTCATTCAGGGCATTAAACCATTCACAACTGGACTGCTTGGTTTGTCTTGGGAGACATTTCGCCGCTCATCCTAGTAGGCTTCATCAGTTCGGACTGGTAGTATTCGATTCACAGCGATCGTTCTGCCACCCAATACCTCAATGCTAACGAGGAGAATTTACATTGACTGGTTGCTTTGACAGTTAGGATTGTCCGTTTGCATTGAGTTTTTTTCTCACTACATTCGGGCAAAACCATCCATGCCCAGACACTCTCCTGGTTTTTGGATTATAAATATTTGGGGTTTTGGCACCAACCGTTGGACTTGATCTGACCAATCTAAGTCTATGAGCACGAACTGATTAAGCCTACTCGAATGAGCGGTGAAACGTCTAAGACAAACCAAGCAGTCCAGTTGCGAACGATTGAACGCCCAGAGATGACTTAAGTTTATTAGCTTAAATTTGTCTTTATGCATAGGTGGTGTTAGTCAAACCTCACGAATTGTTTAGCATGAATAAAAATAAAAAAGCACAAATGTTAAGACAATCCGTACGATTACACTCCATGAATGTTTTCACCTTCATGTAAACACTGTCAGTATTGGTGCTGTGTACTCTTCCCGTTTTGTGTTATGGATTAAATATGACTTGGAAATCCAAAAATGTCTGCAATTTATTTTTATTTTTTAAAAGAGCTGTATCAAACAAAAATGCAAGGACTGTGCAATGTTTGAATGCAACTATCCATATTCAAATTATTGCTAATACAGTAAACCCTTGTTTGAGGTTGACTGCGGTAACTTAATTGTCAAAGTAGGAATTCATTGTAAATCTACCCCATTTATACTTTTATCCAATTTAGTAATGCAACCAGAGAATGTGCCGACCAGCCCTGGTTTGGTCTCATCTAGTAGCCAGTACTACTGTATTATTGGTATTTGCCATTTATGCTTGAAAATGCCTAATTTAGGCCACAATCTCTGAAGCATTGACAAGAGACTACTACATTTTGATGCTCACTTAAGACAGCTCCAAGTTTATTTTTTAGCCATTTTAGGTTTTAAAACACTTAAATCTCTATTTCTAAAAATAATTTATAGGCAACCTACTTGCATCCTGATTTGTAAAAAATAAGTTTAATTGTTTAAAAGGCAGTTGAACATGTAAAACATGTTTTCCAAATCAACTTGTTTTGACTCCATAAAGTGTCAAAACATTGCCACCAAGGTTTGATATTAATATTGGGAAAGAAAAATGTATCGGCACTGATAAATTAAACATACAATATTTTCTACACTGCATTTCAACGTCAGATTACAGGTTTCCATTTCATAGCTTTAGTGACATTTGACCAAAGTCAACTTGTTTTCTGTTGGCGGTGCTTAGTGTAAATACTTTTTTTTTCTTCGATGCCAAAACTTAGTGGCAACATTCTGACTCCATATGAGATCAAATACACAAGCTGCATCAAAATCATGCTTCTATAGAAGATAATGTGAAAGGTTTGTAATGTAGTATTTTACTTTTGCTTGACTGTGAAAACATAATTCAAAAGTTTGTGTACTGTAAATCAGCTTACAGACAGAACTGTCAAATGTACAGTAAATAACATCAATGAGACAAAGGTTGAGTATAATGTTTATTGCTGTTCACGGGTCACATTGTCTCAAACCAGCAAGCAGACCTCAACATCTGCAGCAGAACGTGCATTTTAGCCATCAAACTTGCTCCTCTCCTTTGGAGTTTTGAGCCAAGTCGTCATTATTAAAACACACACTTATACATGTTGAAGGTGCGCTTGCGTGAATCAAATTCCTGTGTTCATACCCGTCTAGCTTTCAAGTGTCTGCAGAGGTAGAGCTAGTGTTCTAAATCGTAAGAGGTACACCGTTTGGATGGAATTATTTAACATTGATTGGTGGTTATGTCATTTGTTCTGTTTTATACATTTAGTGTTCTAGCAAACTTATTTGCGAGGAACAATTTTCCTAACAGCTTCAAGAACATGCGCCGCTTCCACTTTGTGGCCAAATTCCTTCTCACGGTGCTCCAGTAGGACTCCCTGTGTCAAGCACACAATGCGTCAAGGAAAGTGGCTGCGTGTTTGTGTGTGGTTACCTACCTGATCTCCTGCGCCGATGACAAACACGCCACCCATGATGAAGCCCTCGCCCTTCAGGTTGCCCTGGTAACCAGACCTCCAGGCCCGGAAGAAGCTCTGCAAAGCAGCCAGACGAAACACCCCCATGCCGCCCATTTTGGGACCGTAGAAATGTTTCTGCAAGAGTAAACAATTGTCAGTTTTTCTTCCAGGACTGGCCAGGTGTCTACGCCTTAAAAACAGCCAACATTTTCGTCGATGTAAACGTCCCCGGCGAAGTGCGGTTTGAAGTCCTGGATCTCTGTGCCCACACGCTCCTTCACCAAGGCCACCAGAGGGACCCCAAGCTCTTCCAGCTGGGGCTTGAGAGAGGACAGCCCAGTGGCCTCCTGCCAGGAGAACAAAACATTGTTTTTTTCCAAACTACGAGCTTTCTAAAACAAGCAAGTTACAATCACCTCTCTGCACAAAGATCATCCGGGCCGCCGCACGGCGAAGATGACCGCGCCGTTCTTCTCCCAGAGACTCTTTGCTTTGATGAGCTCCTCTTCTACAGACAAGACAAATGTTTATTACACTTCTCCAAATGCCCCTGAGGGGAGACAAGTCCACAAGGTCTTCAGAGGTTTGATAAACCAGAAGAAAAACAAGTACACTTCAGAGTGAGCGCTCTGTCGCTCTGCAAGCTTTGTTCAAAGTGATTTGCATGAAGTCTAACAAGTTATTTTGCTACCGTCAGTGGTGGAGCGCAGGTCAGCGTCAGCAAGATGGTCCAGCGAAGCAGGGAGAAATTTGGGTAGACAAAAGTCAGAATTGATCAGGAAGACCCCTGCCAGGGCAGCACCAAGGGCTCCCAGTCCTAGAGTCCACATCCCCATCCCGAACAGTTCCAAGTCCACAGACTCAAACACTGCAGCACAAACAATACAGGATCTTAATGCATGCTCAACCACATTTTCCAAATGAAACCTCGAGCTCAGTACACAACGTTTCCCCACTGCACTGCAGTCTATTTGGAGAAATTGGGCTGTGACGCATGCATGTATACATTAACACAGTGGAAGAAAAAAGCAAAAACTTTGCTTTTAAAAAAAAATTAGGTGAGGGCTTTTAGAAGTGGAGCCCACAGCTCATTAAGAGCGATCATGCTTTCACGTTATTGTCCAATAAGGCTTGTCTTGTTGACTGTGCCTTTTTGAAGAATGCAATCTAAACGGGGTCTTAGTGACTGTGGCTTTATTTAGCAAGTACCAAGTGCCAGCACTGATCCTCCTGCTACATCTTATTCTCTGGCAGATCAGGTGCACATGAGCTGTTCAGCAGAGTTACAATGCCATCTACTGTGCAGAGTTGGAATGACAAGCTACAGACACTCCTGGTATGTGTTCAACATGTAGCGACACATCTATTTGTGGCAGACCGTCAAATGAATGTAAACACAAGTGAGGGACAGGAAGTGGTTATTAGTCTGCTCTAAACAAGAACCGCGATACTGTCAAGTAGAAGCCTGAGCTTGACAACTCTTAGGTCAAACATTTGGACTCACTGAATTTGTTCCGTAGAGAAGCGGCAACAGTGGAATTAAAGCTACATTTTAGCCAATAACTGATATTCCAAATTTACACTGTTACTCCTAGAACAAGCTATTATAAAATATTTTGCCCCCCAGAATCTGTGTGTATTGAAAAGTATCCTCTATCAAACTTTAATGTTCAATTAAAGCAGTTTAATGCTTTTTGTTGCACTGAAAACTAACTGAACCACTACCTTAAACGTGATGTCGTACCGTTACACCCTTAATTATTCCTGCTTAACCAAGTTTAACATTGAACAAAAATCCTTCACAGGGAGTTCATATCTTGAGCAGACGAAACATGCCACCAGTCACTCCAATGACCTTCAGTCTGCACTAGTCTAACACTTGTCAACTGTACACTTCATCAGGAACACCTGCTCAGAGCAACACAAAAACCTGATAATCATGCCAATTTTTTAAAATGATGGTTGTAGATCTACACTGCTTCATACTGAGAACAGTCTATATGTCAATTGATTAGAGCTTTTTACAGATGCAGGTCCAAAATGGGCTTTAAGCTTGCTCTGTGATTACCAAACTAAAGCAATTACACAGCATTATATAAACAAAAGTATCCAACAGATCATTTAAAAAGGGAACTGCACTTTGTTGGAATTCACAATCTTATAACACTTTCAGCAAATAAATGCAAACAAACGTCCACTTACAATGCAACCTATTAGAGTCTCTATCTGCCTTTAAAAGCCCTTAAACATCCAAACACTTCCATTAAGGTTTTATATGCATATCAAGATATGCAATGTAGTAAAAGGCACATTTAATATTGATATATTTAGATCATTTTAGGCATACACAGCATATTTGAAAAATGCATCACTGTTGATTTTTGATCTACAATAAACTTTCACAAGCAAGGAAGCAGTTTACCACTCAGTCAAAATTGGCACACAAGCTTGTGATCAGTGTTAGTGCTTATAATATCACCGATACTTGGTTGATATTGAAGTCACAAAAATGTAACCAGTATTGTTGACATTTTTTGGATGGCTATTTATAGGCGGAATAGAGGACCTCACATTGGCTCTGCTGTAAGCGGACATTTATGTACGAATTAGAATTCAGTAAAAAAAAGGAATTTCTTTCATAATGATTGGAACGATAAGCAAAATGACATAAGACTGCAGTTCCCCTTTAAAGTGCATGTAGAGGTAGATAAAGGTGCTGGACACTGATGACACTTCAAATGTGGCAACTGCCATTTTGGAAGTTGTGGCTACGCTTATGCCAATGGTTTTTGACACGACACCATGGAGAGATCACCGTTATTCCTTTAAGAAGATGACAGGCAGTAATTGGAGCATTTATGGTAAGAAGTCACTTAAATTTTGTCATCGTGCACAAAAGGATGAAAGTAGTCTTCAGACCACATTTGCAAGGCATTAGAAACAAATAACTACCCAGCACAACATGGGTGGTAGAGCAAGTTCGCTGCCATCATACCGGTTCTGCAACAAAACAAGAAACCGTGTATGCTTGCCTGCACCACGTTTGTTTGGGTCGGGACTTGCTTTGGCTCTACTTTGGTGAAAATGAGCGGCCGGGCTTCTTTCAAAGAACCTCCCGCTCACGGCGGCGTTCCTCAGAGGGAAGGTAGACCAACGGGAAGGAGGGGGAAGCGTTCGCCTCAAAGCTGCCAGCAGCATCGCCACAGTGAGCCTTTTCCGATACACAAAGGAACGCTCGCTGTAAAAAACAAAAACTACTGATGTGATGCCTTCAGGGACTCAGCATGCCAAACTTAATGTAATAGTTATTGCTGAACAAAGTGGTCTTTTACTACCCCCGCTTTTATTCCGAGTCACTGCTTCCTCAATTTCTAATGTTATACAATACTAAAAAAAAAAACACCTCAGAAAACAAATTATGCAGTGGGCATAAAATAAAATTTGGTATACTAACTTGTTTCCAATTGTCTGTAGTTCAGCTCATTCCGTTCCAAAACGCTTTAGCTCTCAAAATGTTGCTGCAAATAACTGATAAACGCCGGCACCCGCTGTTTTGAGAAAAAAAGCACACACCCACAAGTGCGTCACAAGATTTAAGATTACACAAGAGCTACTGATATAATTAAATTGACCTTAAGCATCAATATCCATGTTTGCAACAGATTTTGAAAAAATTACAACTAAAAAAAAAAAACCTACAGTTGCATAATTGGAAAGGAGGAAAGTATTTGGGTAAAATGTGCCTCTGAAGTTGCACAACTCCAAAGTCAAAACCTAGTATAGCTGGACTATTTTGTTTAACTTTGTGCACTTTTGAGAAGTTTCTCCACACAAATAGTGAAAGTGTCATAATAGCCAAAAGAAGCACACATGGATTTTATTGTCAAGTGTAAAAAAAAAAGCGGGATAGACATTTAGCTATAATTAGAGATGTCTGATAATGGCTTTTTTGCCGATATCCCGATATTGTCCAACTCTTAATTACCGATATCAACCGATATATACAGTCGTGGAATTAACACACTATGCCTAATTTTGTTATGATGCCCCACTGGATGCATTAAACAATGTAACAAGGTTTTCCAAAATAAATCAACTCAAGTTATGGAAAAAAATGCCAACATGGCACTGCCATATTTATTATTGGAGTCAAAGTGCATACATTTTTTTTTTTTTTAAACATGCCTCAAAACAGCAGCTTGGAATTTGGGACATGCTCTCCCTGAGAGCATGAGGAGGTTGAGTGGGCGTGGCGTATTTTGTAGCGTCCCGGAAGAGTTAAAGCTGCAAGGGGTTCTGGGTATTTGTTCTGTTACGGTGCGGATGTTCTCCCAAAATGTGTTTGTCATTCTTGTTTGGTGTGGGTTCACAGTGTGGCGCATATTTGTAACAGTGTTGAAGTTGTTTATACGGCCACCCTCAGTGTGACCTGTATGGCTGTTGACCAAGTATGAATTGCATTCACTTGTGTGTGAAAAGCTGTAGATAGGTGACCACTCCGTACAGCGGCGTTTTAAAAAGTCGTACATTTTACCTTTTGAAACAGATAAGATAATTTCCGATATTACATTTTAAAGCATTTATCAGCCGATAATATCGGGCTGCCGATATTATCGGACATCTCTAGCTAAAATATGCCCTGGCTGCTCAGCACTACAATAAGGTGGTGTCCAATTGCAAAAGATGAAAGAAAGATGTTGCCTCAAGTCAGATGTGTTTATTTGTAAATATTCCCCTCCCATTTACTTTCAGTATTCATTTGTGTTAGGTTAAATTATGTTTTAAACTTTGATAACCCTGAAAGTTATAGTAGTGACAGTTTGACTAACATTGAAATTTGTTTTCTATACTGCAGTAATACTTTAACTTAAGCCACTGCAAACAAAAAGGATACAAAGTGAAGCACTTACATTAAACTCAATTTTTTACAACTACAGTTCACATTTTAGTTAAATTTGACTAAAACAGTTCCCTGTACAGTTAAAAACTGTAGTGGTGAGAGCGAGACTCTGGAACGGACTAATTCACTTTCATTATATTGTATGGGGGATCAAACCGGAAGCGGAAATAATTATGAACGCCAACTATTGATATTAAAAACACCTGTTGCAATTTCCTTGAACGCGTATCTAAAGTGCTCATTTAAAGACGCATGTCAAATTACTTTTTGACACGAAATTAAATGTATAGCAAAAGGTTCTAAAAGCGTACAATGGGTGAGGGCCGACATCCGGGCAACTGAGCTACATACGGGTTCTTCGAGCCATAGCAACCAGACTGGCGTTGAAAACAAACCGTTGCCATTACTCTTTAACCTGTCGACCTACGCTGGTTAAACCCATCATTCTGCCTCCAAAATGCCGAAAAACTGTTGTTTTTGGTTGTGCTAACCACAAATGGAAACAGGGAAAACAAAGGTTGTATTTTGTTCTGCCAAAGCGTGATAAAAGCCCACAGAGACGAGACAAATGGCTCGCAGCTTTACACCGGGAAAACGAGGACGGTTCTCACTGGAGTCCCCCAAAGTCCCGGGTCGTGTGTTCGGATCACTTCGTTTCTGGTAAATATAAGGAACAAAAATCCACCTTCTTAACCACAACTTGGCTATACGTCCGTGCTAATGTTGTACTTGTTGAATTTGTACCTTATAACGTTCGACAGCTGAAGTTGTTGTACAAAAATAACATGCGGTATATACTATATAGTCTATAGCCTAGCTAGCTATTTTCGAAAACCGGACAACGAGAGGATACCAAAGGCAGCGTTAAGATGGACACCACCGGGAAAACGTAAGCCAGGGCGGCCAAAGAACACCTGGCGAAGAACAGTTGAAGGGGAGCTGAAAGAGATTAAGCTTACATGGGGCGAGGCACAGCGACGAGCACAGCAGCGAGATGAATGGCGTAGAGTCGTCGAAGCCTTATTTCCCATCCGGGAAGAAGAGGATTAAGTTAAGTAAGTAATATACTATATTAGCCTAGCTAGCTATTTTCGAAAACCGGTTTCGTTTAAATTTGCACTTAACAGTTGGGTTTTTAAAAACCAATAAACCCTATAATTTTCATGTTGCCATTCAATACATGTAGCCCTCAAATCTCTCAATATTTATATTTTATACACTAACACTTGATCTTGTTGATAACTTCCGCGTCTCTTTCTTAGTAGCGCGCAGGCTAAGCTAACTAGCAAGCTAAGCTAAGCCTGAGAAACTTTAAAGTTCACTGAGACGAGTCTGACGCAAATAATACATTTTCGTTTTTTCACACGATATGCGAATAAGTAAAAATGCGTAAATGAAGGATTTAACGCCGACTTCCAAGCCACAACGCTCGTTAAATGCTTTTTCTGTCAATGCTGTGTTCGCTGTGAGCTGGTTTGTTTTCAACGAATTCCCGGTTGCTAGGGGATTGGTAGGCGGAAGTGACGTAGGTCCACTCGCACATTAAAATGACAACGCTCTACACAGCGTTCGAATTGAGGCACATTTATAGCTCTAAACTCAAAGACGCTAACAGTTAAAATGACCTTCGGAAAAACAAGACTTTAGTGATATTAATAACATGAAAGAAAACTTGGGTTTAACACAAGCTGACAGTAATTGAACGATGATATTGACTTGATGACATGAAAGCTTTACGTGTAACCTTCTTTAGCCAGGCAAGCAGTTAGCTAGGATTAGCTAATCTAAATTTACCCTCCCTGCAAATCGCAATTATATGTTTTAATCTGCAGAGCGGGTCTTCAAAAAGGAATACAAAAATAACTCAATAGGCAGAAGTGTTATCAGTGAACTCACCTGTTAGTGACGACACGGGTCTTTGCACAGGACTGTAACTCGCGCATGCGCCTTAAATAGCCCAGCAGGCAGGGCAACTAATCGAGCACAGATGGACCTTTGCAAGGCAAAACTGTTTGACTTAACGAGTCTTTGTCGCTTCATCCCGGACAATATTCATGACAAATGTGTGCTTTGTTTAAAGATGTGCTATTTGGTTTTACACTGTATGAAAAAAAATGCGAAAATGAATTTTACCTTTGCAACCTCATTATAATATTGGCTAAGTTTTATATTCATAAATGTAAGTTTCTCAATACCCTGTTTTTTTGTGCCTTTAAAAAAGAATTAGAACTCTACGTTAAAACACTCTCTACCTTTAACAACCAAAAAGATGTAAAAACGATGATGCTGTGTTCCAAATTTAAATTATTTACTGAACTTGTGTGAGCCTGTGACTTTGCGCTTTGTTATATATATGTGTAACCTATTTTTATGGGCTTTCCTCTTTGTGATGTTAAGTTCCTGTTATACGCTGTTATACAGTATATGCCTTGAGCTCTTATTTTGAAGGCGCTAAGAGCGGAAGTGATGACACGTTGTAATGTAACTGAGGGTTTATAAATGTCGTCTATACTGTATGAAACTACAGAATAAGAAACACGGAGGCTCCAGTTTCACACGAGGACCTTTTTTTTTTTAACTTTCTTTCAAAACCCCCGCTCCACTACAACGTGTCAACACTTCCGCTCTTAGCGCCTTCAAAATAAGAGCTCAAGGCATATACTGTATAACAGCGTACAAGAGGAAAGCCCATAAAAATAGGTTACATATGTATATATTTTGCATTAAATTTTAGTTACTTTATTGAGTTTACAACCCCCTGGCGCTGTTTTGTACTGTTTTTGTACTTATTTTGATTATTATTATTTCTCGATTGTTTGTAAATGTTGCTGTTTATAAATAAATAAAAAACAACGGGTCTTTGCACAGGACTGAATCTCGCGCATGCGCCTTAAATAGCCCAGCACGCAGGGCAAACTAATCGAGCATAGATGGAACTTTGCAAGGCCAAAACAGACCAGTCCACACAAATAGGTAATTATGTTGTGTACATTACCGCTTTATTGTTGTGGAATCACAATTGTCTAACAACAACACAACTCTAACTGTTTGTTCGTCCCCAAAATGTAGTCAGGGAGGTTGCGTTGTTATTTGTACGCAGACATCAGAGCTGATCCCTCGTTAAGAGTTTAGAGTCAGATCTTCATTAAAGCGCACAAAAGTCCCAACACGGCCTTCTTGGCAGAAGTAATGAGGCGGCAAACTGTTACAAGTGTGCATTGTTACTCACAATGAAAGTAAACTTTAACCAGTATTACACAACATTCTATACAATTTGAGGTCTATATTTTCATGTCATCTCTCATTTGGCGGGCTGTTTTGAGGACGGCCAACATGTTGACTTTATCTCCGAACTCTTTCTCGCGGTGCTCCAGCAGAATGCCCTGCAAAGAATGTCAACAACAGGATTATACAGGAGAAAAACAGTTGTAGTATCTTATTTAGTTGACTTAAAAAGTCACCGCTTCATCAAATCTGTCAAGATTTTAAAATGCTAGATTTAGCTAGCTAGCTAACTTTTTTTTCTTTTCTTTTTTTCTTCTTTATTGAACAACAAACATACATTTACAATCCACACAAAAGTCAAGGCACTTTCAACATCAAGGAAAGAAAACAAAAGCAAATACAGATAGAGTGATAATACTAAAAAATATGAAAAAAATCCCCACTAAAATGGCTACCTAAGTCACTTTAAATGTTTTTAGCAAGGATATCAATTTGATTGATAATTGTAACCAATCAAGCCAATTAGAAGATGTAGGCCTTACTAGCAAAAAAGTAGATCGACATAACTGATATTGATCAGATCTTTCTTTGTAAAACCTCGAAAGTCCTCTGAATTTCTTCCAATTTCGATAACATACTTCAGGAAAAAAATACTCAAAAGTCAAACAAAACGTTCAAACCGTCATTTTTTGTGCGTTTTTATCCCTAAAGCAGGGGTGTCCACAAAGTACGGCATAGGGGCCATTTGGGACCGACACCATAGGAACTTTCCCATTTACCCTAGTAAATGAAATACCCGCTTGCATTTCCACCAGAAACTACCTGGGTAAGTAAAGTTCCACCAATAACCACCTGGGTAAATAAAGTTCCACCAATAACCTTTTAGTTCCTGGTAGTGAGTTGGTACTCTAAAAAGTTTCTCAGGAACATTTGAGGCTGTGCTGTTGAATGCTGAATGGAAGACCACTGTTGTGGCTTTATTAAATTTTATTTCAGCTGCTGTTGACAGTATGCGATGACAACTTGAATTTGTTCTAATTTGGATAGGAAAAAAATACTCAAAAGTCAAACATAACGTTGAAACCGCAATTTTTTTTTTTGTGCGTTTTTATCCCTAAAGCAGGGGTGTCCAAAGTACGGCGTAGGGGCTATTTGGGACCGACACCATAAGAACTTTCCCATTTACCCTAGTAAATTAAATGCAGCTGAGATAGCCCCCCCCCCCCCCCCCGCGACAAGCAGTAGAAAATGGATGGATGGATGAAATACCCTCTTGCATTTCCACCACTCTAAAAAGTTTCCCAGGAACTTTAGAGGCTGCGCTGTCGAATGCTGAATGGAAGAACACAGTTGGGGCTTTTTTTTAAAATTTAAGCTGCCGTGACAGTATGGGAGGACAACTTGAATTTGTTGTAATTTGGATAACATACTTCAGGAAAAAAATACTCAAAAGTCAAACAAAACGTTCAAACCGTAATTTTTTTGTGCGTTTTTATGCCTAAAGCAGGGGTGTCCAAAGTACGGCATAGGGGCCATTGGGGACCGACACCATAGGAACTGTCCCATTTACCCTAGTAAATGAAATACCTGCTTGCATTTCCACTACAAACTACCTGGGTAAGTAAAGTTCCACCAATAACCTTTTAGTTCATAGTAGTGAGTTGGTACTCTAAAACAGTGGTCCCCAATTCTCAGGAACTTTAGAGGCTGTGCTATCGAATGCTGAATGGAAGAACACAGTTGGGGCTTATTATTTTTAAAATTTCAGCTGCCATAACAGTATGCGAGGAGAACTTGTAATTTTGTTATTTCTTGTATATTTCTATTAAAACATACTTGACGGAGAGAAAGAAAAACGAAAAAAATTCAGTCTAAGCGTGGGCCCCTGGAGAGGGGGTCCAGACTGAGGCCAAGGGAAAAAAACCTCATAGCCATAGCACACATAAACATGTGTGTAAGAGGGAAACTTCAAAGAGCACAAAGGACATTAAAGCCATTAAAAAGGCAGAACTGATGCAGCCAGCCACTTCTACATACAGCTACAAAAGTAAAACAACAACAAAACAAAACAAAAAGTTGCTCAGGAACTTCAGAGGCTGTGCTGTCGAATGCTGAATAGAAGAACACAGTTGGGGCTTATTTTTTTCAAAATTTCAGCTGCCGTAACAGTATGCGAGGAGAACTTGTAATTTTGTTATTTATTGTATATTTCTATTAAAACATACTTGACGGAGAGAAAGAAAAACGAAAGGAACTTTTGACTTGCAGGAACTTATGTGTGGCATCTGTGTGCTGAAGAACGCTGATCAGTGGAACTCTCTTGTAGTGTTTTTACTCCGCCGTAGTCTTTAAACTAGTATGCAGTTTAATGTTGTATATGAATTTATATTATCAAGGATTTGATGATGACAGTTTGACTTTGAAACAGATGGATGTATGGTGTTTTAAAAATTTTACCAACGTAGAAGTCATCCAGCGTTATTGTCTTCAATTTTGAAGTTTCTACCATCCAGTGATACCTCTATTTTCGTATGGCCCACTTTTTGTAGGATTCTGTGTTTATCTGAAATTTTCGGCAAATTATTGCCCCGAAGTTCATACAATCGAACATTGCGCGTAACAATGGAGTCAGTTTTCCGCCATATAATTCCACTGAATCGGGCACACAAATAAGGAATTTCATGTGTTAGTGACTCAGACTTTGTACCTATTTTTGATATAGTATGATAGTAAAATAAGCCACCATTGGGCCAAAGAAAGTTGCAAGCGCCACCTAGCAGTTAGAGAAAGAAATCGAGGAACGATATTGAATTCAAGAAAGAACAATGGTGGCGTCATCACCAACAGGAGACTTCAAAAGGAGTAGAAATTAATAATTTATATGTATTTCGTATTGTTTTCTGCATGTAAAACTCTAATTTCCATCCATCCATCCATCTTCTTCCGCTTATCCGAGGTCGGGTTGCGTGGGCAGCAGCCTAAGTAGGGAAGCCTAGACTTCCCTCTCACCAACCACTTCGTCCAGCTCCTCCCGGGGGATCCCGAGGCGTTCCCAGGCCAGCCAGGAGACATAGTCTTCCCAACGTGTCCTGGTCTTCCCCGTGGCCTCCTATAGGTCGGACGTGCCCGAAACAGCTCCCTAGCGAGGCGTTCGGGTGACATACTGACCAGATGCCCGAACCACCTCATCTGGCTCCTCTCGATGTGGAGGAGCAGCGGCTTTAATTTGAACTCCTCCCGGATGGCAGAGCTTCTCCACCCTATCTCTAAGGGAGAGCCCCGCCACCCGGCGGAGGAAACTCATTTCGGCCGCTTGTACCCGTGATCTTGTCCTTTTGGTCATAACCCAAAGCTCATGACCATAGGTGAGGATGGGAACGTAAATCGACCGGTAAATTGAGTTCTTTGCCTTCCGGCTCAGCTCCTTCTTCACCACAACGGATCAATACAGCGTCCGCATTACTGAAGACACCGCACCGATCCGCCTGTCGATCTCACAATCCACTCTTCCCTCACTCGTGAACAAGACTCCAAGGTACTTGAACCCTTCCACTTGGGGCAAGAGCTCCCTATAAAATATATTTTGTACTATTCGGATTTAGATGATTTGTTATGGGAAAATACTTTAGTTTTTCTAGGATTCAGTTTTTGTTGGACCTTTTGAAACAGATAACTAAGAAAACCCAAAATACTACTGTATTTGAAGCTATTCGAATGAAAGGAAACAGCACCATCTAGTGGCATTATGTCTCCACTGCGTCTATACCTGATCTCCGGGCCCAATGACAAAGACTCCCCCCAGCACGAGTCCTTCGCCTCTTAGGTTTCCCCTGAAGCCCCTGCGGTAGGCCCTCCACAGGTTCCTCCACACTCCAATGCGCAGGAACATGGAAAGGAACATCCAGCGCTCTTGAGGACCGTAAAAATTTCTCTGTAAAGAAAGCGAAAAGCAGCTTATGGCGGCTTAGCTTAAGTAATTACTCAGCGGAATCGATTGCATGCACGCGTTGCACAAAACTGCATACCATCTGATCCACGAAGACATTCCCAGTGAAGTACTTCTTGAAGCCGTCCAGCTCCTTGCCCAGGTTTTCTTTGACCACAGCAAAGAGGGGCACCTCCAGGTCGTGTAGCTGGGACTTGAGAGAGGACAGCTCTGCAGCCTCCTGCACAGAAGACACTAGTTCACAGCAGTGTGACTTAAAAGCAGCACGTTAGAGAGGCTATGTTACACACCTCTCTGCACAGCAATCATCCCGGCCGTCGGACCACCAGGACCACCGCTCCAGTCTTCTCCCAAAGAGTTCTGGCCCTGTGTCGCTCATGGACTATGATAGAAGAGTACTGTTCAATTCTCATTTATCACTCACAATAATTAGAAATTAACTGCAATGCATCAGTCTTAAAACATTGTGTATGTATAAATATCCACGTTGAAATACACTCAATATACACTTCATAATAGATAGGTACAATAATAATGTCTTTCAAGGGACACAGAGACGGTAAATATTCTGCCTTTTAATGTGTGTATTTTTGTTGCAGTGAAATGTAATTTTAATATACAGTAATCCCTCTTTTGGTGCTGTTTATTGATATAAACATAGATATATAGATAAGATACAGTAATATTTAATTTATTCCACAATGTGGACATTTACAGCGTTACAGCAGCAAAGGGCATATTAATTTGTGTACTAAGTACACAAATTAAGTAGAAAATAATGATGAACATTAAACATATTCAAGAAAAAAAAATGTTCTAATATATATATATTTTTTAGAATTTTTAGCAACAAATAAAAACATTTTAGTAAAAATTTGTGGTCAGCATTTCCAATAACAGGCATGTGCACATAAAGTGTAACATATTATTGCACATAGTGATACGATGAACATAATACGACATTATTTTTTATTGCACTAGGTCTATCTGTGTCAGCCCTGCGATGAGGTGGCGACTTGTCCAGGGTGTACCCTGCCTTCCGCCCGTGTGCAGTTGGGGGAAGGCTCCAGCACCCCCCGCGACCCCGTAAGGGACAAGCGGTAGAAAATGGAGGGATGAAAGGTCAGTATGATCTTTACTGTTAATGTCTGCTTACTTTCTGTTTAAACTTGTTCGAGCTACACTTCTGTTAAAATGTAATAATCACTTATTCTTCTGTTGTTTGATACGTTCCTTAAGTTTTGGGTTATACTACAAATTTTGGTATCAATCCAATACCAAGTAGTTGGTCATAGCTAAAGTTATTTTGTTGTCAGGGACATCATTCATAGGTTTATAAACAATAAAAAAAGACAAAAGATTTTGTGATTATTAAAAATATTGATGTAATCATTGTAGTATTGACTATATACGCTCTTGTACTTGGTATCGTTACACTCGATATGTGTGTAGATCCACACATGGCATTTGTTTACATTCATTAGCGCTAGTTTGCAGTTAGCGGTTAGCTATTGTATCTTCCTACGGTGTGTAGTGAAGCATGTTTAGATGTTCCTCGTCGTGCAGGGAGGATACTTGTAAGAAACTTAGTTCATATATATATATATATATATATATATATATATATATATATATATATATATTTTTTTTTTTTTAAATTTTTTTTTTTATTTTTTTTAAATTATTTTATTTTATTTAGTTATTTTTTTATATTGCTGTTAATTGGTTTCAGACATGACCGCAATAAATTAATTTCCGTGAAGTAGGAATCATTATTATCCATCCATCCGCTTTTCCCTCTCTGGGTCGCGTGGGTGCTGGAGCCTATCCAAGCTGCACTCGGGCGGAAGGCAGGGTACATCCTGGACAAGTCACTACCTCATCGCAGGGCCGACACAAACTCCAATATTTTCATTGCTGGAGTAGAGTATTAAAAAAACAACTGTTTATGACCTTCTAAATACATTTTTAAACATTGTGAGAGCCCTGTAGACCTTTACACTCTTAATGCTGTCTGAGGTTGAGCCAATCAGTGGCCATGATACTGAACAACGTGCGCTGATTGGTTTGGTCTCATCTAGTGGCCAATGCTATTGCAGTATTGACATTTTTAGTACATTTAACCATTTGTATACTTGAAAATGCATAATTTAAGGCAAAAATATTGTAGAATATGCTTATAAAAACAACAATCTGCAATTTATGGTAAAAAATGCAATATATGAAGCGGGATGTGGCGAGGGACGACTATATATATTTTTTTTGTGTAAATGAGTAATTGTGTGTAATTCACTCAATCATACTGAGATGTAATTTTTTATTATGGTATTTATTTAAATATTTTATACACATGTAAATACAGAGTAAAATGTATTATTACCGGTATTAAAAAATTAATTATAATTATACTTTAATTATAACTAGATAAATAATGCAATTAAAAATGTAATTTGTTGAAAGTAAATTATTTTTCATCACTAATGATATTTTAAAATGATTTTGTTAGTATATTACCCTCTGGCTTAGATTAGAAGAGACAAAATATTAGAAACAAATAACACATTTAAAATACAAATTACCATACAAAATAATGAATGCAAACTGCAATAAACATAATACTTCATAAACACTTAACTGAAAGCCTCTGGACTTTTTCATTAGATTGTTCAGGTGTACCTAATGTTGTGTCCAATGAGTGTACTGTATTTGATTCAGTGTGTAAGTTGAATTCCTTCATTAATGGCAAAATGGGTAAAAGCAGCATGATTTCACCTGTTGTGTTGTGTTTTGTTTTTATTCTTGTTTTGTTTTTGGCAGTTTTGACGTATCAATATGACAGCGGTTGACTTCTTCCTACACTTTTATGATGGTGGTTTTATGATTCTGTAGTTTGACTCTGTAACAAATTAATTCAATGATTTCCTTTTCGGAGAAATAGTAGCCTTTAAGCTTCCGATATATTTTTAAATAAAGCTAATAGTCACACAATTTGTACAAAAAAAGTGTAAAAGTGTCACAGCTCACCTCCTCCGGTGGTCTTCAGCTCTGTGTTCTCCAGCACCTCCAGGTTGGCCCAAGTCGGCGAGGTCTGGAACCAGTCTGTGATGGAGCTGATGAACTCGGCCACAAACAAGCTCACCGCCTTCAGGACCGCGTTTACGGTCACCATGGCCTCTCGCTAAGGCCTCAGACCACCTAGACTTACAAAACACATTACTGTAACATCCCTTTTTGTCCCCTATTTCTTGCGTTTGGTTAGAAATACAAGCATAAAGATAGAAATGTACACTATCCTTGACAAAATGTGGCGTACTTACCAGTCTGTGGTTGCCACTAATGAGCAGGGGATCTGAGTTTTAAGCCCTCTCAACTCAAGCGAGCTGAAAGTCTTTCTTACGTGAGCACAACATGACAGGAATTCCTCTAAAAGTGGCTGAAACAAGGCTGCCGTTGAGCTAAGCCTTCTGTGCCAGGCACTGCTAATGCATCAGGAGCAGGACAACAACAATGTGTATGTTTATTTTTGAAACACATTCTCCCAGTAATTCTAAAAATACCTTCTCGTAGATCTACAAAAATATATGTGTGTATGTTTGTGTGTCAAAAAGTATCAATTATTTGTGAATGTTTTGGTTGCTAAGAATAGATTTTTCTTGGTTTACTTGCAGGCCAGCCTCTGAGATAGCACTGTATTTGAGCAACACTGACCCCTGTAGAAGGTAAGTGGCATTGCACCAACAATTAGTGCCAGTGCTTTAAGTGGGTAACTGGATTATTTTTTAAATAAATGATCATATATTATTATAGAAAACATATTTAAATTTTGTAGATGTTTTACAAAAATATTGTGGATTTATTGTAATCCTTACCATGCTAGTTGCTCTACAGCAGTGGCTCTTGCACATGTTTTATAACCCAGAGGTCTTTAACAGCATGTCCTGACTCACCGCAGGGGTTCGTAAAATGTTTGGTTGATTTAGAAAAAAAAAATATATATATATATAATAAAATAAATTTAAAAAATTTAAAAAATAAATAAATAATAATAATTAAATAAAAATAAAAAATAAAATATATATATATATATGCATTAAGAGTGATCCAACACACTGCAGTGTAGTTTAGAAATTGCAGTGGCATGGCTGCCCTACTCACTGTACTGTACATTGCAGTTTTAAAATAAAAACATGAATAAATCATATTATTGAATTCATGTTAGCATTTAAGATGATGAAAAATGATTAGACTTAGACAAACTTTAATGATCCACAAGGGAAATTGCTCCACACAGTAGCTCAGTTACAAAGGATGGAAAGGATAATGCAGGTATAGAGTAAACTAAAAATGTACTCTAGTTGCCTGCCAGCAATTTGCGCTCAAGTTGTCAGCTAGCAATTACCGAGCAAGCTGTCAACTAGCGATTAGCGAGCTAGTTGTCAGCTAGCAATTAGCACTCTAGTTGTCAGCTAGCGATTACCTAGCCAGTTGTCCTTTAGGACCAGTTTAACTTAAAATACTATGTAAGTACGGTAACTCAATTTCTCCATTAGTTTGGGACTCCTTGGCCTGGAAAATGTTGAAGCCCCCTGTTATAAAGATTCAAAGGGGCTGTTTGTAACTTGCTCAAAGTTTTTTAAACTATAACAAGAACACCACCAGCTTTCTTATGTTACCGTTAATGGTTTAACAGAACTTATACATATTGTTTTAGTTTTTAAAAGTTGCACACATCCCCTTTTAAAGTCACATCCACCTACACTTATAGAGATTATTGAAACAACATCAAAGATTGTTGAACAAGAAAATATGGAACTAAAAAATTTCTGCAACAAAGATCACAAAATCCAGAATTTGGAAAATGATATAGATCCAGATACAAACTTTTTCTCCCACATCAGTAATACTTGTTTTTATTATACAGATGATCAATATAATAGCAACATTAAATGTGATAACAAATAGTCAATTATTCATTTTAATAGCATAAGCTTGTATGCAAACAACAACAACATTAAGAACTTTTTGGAACACATCAACGAACCCTTCAAAGTGATTGCTGTCACAGAAACATGGATTGATGATAAAAAAGGAATAGATTTTGATCTAGAAGGATATGAACTTAACTACATCAACAGAACCAACAAAAATGGAGGAGGAGTAGCTGTGTATGTGAAGAAGAACCTGAACTACAAAGTGGTAAAAAAAACATGTCATTTGCTATAGATAACATCTTAGAATGTATAACCATTGAAATATGTCAGGAAAAAAGCAAAAACATATTCATCAGTTGTATATATAGATCACCTAAGTCAAGTATAGAAACATTTGAAGAATGGATCAAGGCAATTTACATGGACAATCACTCTCAAAATAATCTTACTTATCTCATCATATGAAATGTAGCTTACTTCACCAATTATTATTTATTTATTTATTTTTATTGTGATTACTTATGGAGTATATTGTGGATAAATTGAGAACAGGAAGTGAACAAAAGTTTTAGAAACTGTTATGTAAAAGCAAAGGGGTAGGATTAAATAAGCTCTGCTTCTTCCTACTCCTTTTCGAACATGTTGAATAGAGAAACTGGAAATTGTGATGTATCATGTTGTATGCTTGCATGTTCGAAATAAAATCAAACTCAAACATACTTGTTACATTCAATGTACTGCATGGCCTGGTTTTTGCAGCAAACACATGTTAAACACTTTATGATGGCTGATGACTTTATTATATTGTTCCATCAACAGTGTAAGTCTATCACATTAGAACAGTATGTCATAAGCATCAAAAAGCTTCTTTTAATAAAATAATTAGTATTTGTTTTTATAACGTGCAGTGGAGATAGCTTTGTAGGTTGATGAAAAACATTCCAGTGAGTGTTGGTGGTAGTAAAGTTTGTGTGTCAGTCATAATGTTCAATTAGGTGCAATCATGGGGTTTTTATTGTTGAAGGAGCATCAAATCATCAAATGCAAGCAAACTTTTCTTTTACCTGAATGCATTTTAACACTTAATATTAGAGAGAATCCGATAATGGCTTTTTTGCCGATATTACGATATTGTCTAACTCTTAATTACCGATATGAACCGATACCGATATATACAGTCGTGGAATTAACACATTATTATGCCTAATTTTGTTGTGATGCTCCGCTGGATGCATTAAACAATGTAACAAGGTTTTCCAAAATAAATCAACTCAAATTATGGAAAAAAATGCCAACATGGCACTGCCATATTTATTATTGAAGTCACAAAGTGCTTTTTTTTTTTAAACATGCCACAAAACAGCAGTTTGGAATTTGGGACATGCTCTCCCTGAGAGAGCATGAGAAGGTTGAGGTGGGCGGGGTTGAGGTGGGGTTGGGGGTATATTGTAGTGTCCTGGAAGAGTTAGTGCTGCAAGGGGTTCTGGGTATTTGTTCTGTTGTGTTTATGTTGTGTTACAATGCGGATGTTCTCCCGAAATGTGTTTGTCATTCTTGTTTGGTGTGGGTTCACAGTGTGGCGCATATTTGTAACAGTGTTAAAGTTGTTTATGCGGTCACCCTCAGTGTGACCTGTATGGCTGTTGACCAAGTATGCTTGCATTCACTTGTGTGTGTGTGAAAAGACGTAGATATTATGTGGTTGGGCCGGCACGCAAAGGAAGTGTCTTTAAGGTTTATTGGGGCTCTGCACTTCCCTCTACTTCCGTGTACGCAGCGGCATTTGAAAAAGTAATTATTTACTTTTTGAAACTGATACCGATATTTTCCGATATTACCTTTTAAAGCATTTATCGGCCGATAATATCGGCAGTCCGATATTATCAGACATCCCTACTTAATATGATGCGCATAATTACAATATTTTTGTAGAACCACATTCATATGTATTTATTTGTTTTGTTTTATTACAAAATGTTTATAGTGTAACAATGCAATGTACTTTTTACACACCAGCTGTTAGATTGTAACATGCATCTTGGTTGTAGTTTTCATTACCGAATTTGAAGGTGTTGAAAGTGCCATGTAAAATCGCTAATGCTCTTCAGTAGCATGTCTATGGCAAATACAATATAAATTAGCATCGAGCTAGCGTATTTTAAAAAATTGGAGTCTTACTTTACTTTGGAGTGTTTTCTATCAGGCATACTGGCTTTGTTGGCATGGAAAATTGTAACAATACCTCAAGGTAGTTTAGCTGAGTGCTGCTTGGGTGCTTGTTTGCCCGCCAAGTGTGTGAGTCATGTGCAACAAGTTTATCGAAATATGGCACCGTTTTATCTTACGTGAATCGATGCCATGTGGTACCAACGGAATTGGGTCTGTACTTATAAAAGTACAGAATTTGATACCCATCCTTAGTTATACCACAATTAATTTTTTTGTATTCATTTTTATTCCAAATATTTTTTTCTAGCAGAAAAGTTTCAGATTTTATTAAAAATTTTAATAGGGCAGTCAAAGTTATCGCAGATTATACGCACAATTTATTTTGAATGTAGATGGTTACCCGAAAGGCGGAGCAGTCAGTAATCAGGTCAATGCCTATGTCAGTGCAAAGATAAATGCACAGGAGACTCCGACTGGTGTGCTCGCTTGCAAATCCATCCATTTTCTACCGCTTGTCCCGTTTGGGGTCGCGGCGGTGCTGGAGCCTATCTCAGCTGCATTCGGGCGGAAGGCGGGGTACACCCTGGACAAGTCTCCAGCTCATCGCAGGGCCAACACAGATAGACAGACAACATTCACGCATTAGGGCCAATTTAGTGTTGCCAGTCAACCTATCCCCAGGTGCATGTCTTTGGAGGTGGGAGGAAGCCGGAGTACCCGGAGGGAACCCACGCAGTCACGGGAGAACATGCAAACTCCACACAGAAAGATCCCGAGCCCGGGATTGAACTCCGGACTACTCAGGACCTTCCTATTGTGAGGCACATGCACTAACCCCTGCGCCGCCGTGCTGCCAATCGCTTGCAAATGTCACTTCAAAATACCGTATATCCCGACGGTACTTAAGATAAAAACATTTTGAACAGATAAATGTAGTGTATTCAAGTAAAACACTTTGAAAAAGTTCAAGTATGAAATTCTGACAATGAATTTGCGTTTTTTTTTCAATTCTGGGGTCATTTTCTAAACTCATTTTAATCTTGCACGCAATTAATTTACTGCCATTAATCACGATTACCGGTAATCAAAATGCATAAGTGTGATTAACCTCCGATTTCTAATTGATACTATTTTGTTAAAGTGGTAATGTATTGTTTTTTGTTTTTTTTACAATATTTATACAGTATTGTTAATTTTGTATTTTTCTTTTATTATTTTGGTTGTAGTTTGCAGGGGTGTCAAAAATGTGGCTCGTGTGCCAATTGCAGGTCCCAGCTCATATTCTCAAAATGTTATTTAAACAGGAATACTAAATGGAAAAAAAAAATACACAAATTTGGAGAAAAAAAGAGCAAAAAGGCTAAAAATAGTAAGAAAGAGTTGAAATTGTTACACCCTTGTAACAGTTTTAAACCTGTGTTGTGTTTTCCTGTTCATGTGGTGTTTAAGTTCCTGTCCAGTACTCTTATTTTGAAGTTTCACTTACCCCATCTGTCCACTGTGTACTGGCTCCCACACCTGGCATTGTTTGGCAACCAGGACACACCTGTGTGCCGATCAGTCTCCTATTTCAGTCCGGCGCTGTCTTCCTGACGGCGTCGGATCAGTGATATGCTTACCGACTCATGTTTTGCGTGTTTATTGTATTCCAAAGTTCTGTGTCTTGTGTCTTTTTTAGCTGCACTCGCCTTCTTTTGTTCTTTTTTCCACTCCTTTTGTGAGTGTGTTTTTCTTTTTGTATTAAATAACATTATTTTTGCTCATCACCTGCCTGTCGTCTGATGCATCTTGGGGTCACGTCGCAATGCTGCAGCCCCGCTCGTGACAGAAATGTCGATGATAACACGCTTTTTCACCTACCTTATTTTCCTGACTATAGGGCGCACCAGATTAAAAGGCGCAATGCCGATGAATGGTCTATTTGAGATCTTTTTTCATATATAAGGCGCACCGGATTATAAGGCGCATTAAAAGAGTCATATTATTATTATTTATTTCTAAATGTAAAACACTTCCTTGTGGTCTACATAACATGTAATGGTGGTTCTTTGGTCAAAATGTTGCATAGATGATGTTTTACAGATCATCTTCAAGCCGCTTTCTGACAGTCGCTTCAGGATGCGCCGTTTTGTGGGCGGTCTTATTTACGTGGCTCACCTTCGACAGCGTCTTTTCCCTGTCATCTTTTTGTAGCGGTGTAGCGTGCAGGGACGGGAGTGGAAGTGTCAAAAGATGGAGCTAACTGTTTTAATGACATTCAGCATCTCCTCATCCGTGGCTCACTAGTGCAATAACAACAATGTGTCCCGTGAAAAACAGTCCGACCGGAACTCTCTAATAACTAAAGTTCCTTGGGTGAATAATGTAAACTCACTACACCGGTATGTTTTAGCGCTTTCATGGCAGATATAAGTAAGAATTTTACACTACTTTATATTAGAAATGGCAACAGCGGAGGATGAATGTCCCATAACAAGAAGATAGAGAAAAAGAAGCTTATCGATTACGACGTCTGCACGGATTAAAGAGGCGGAGGCGCGCAATTTTTCAGGATTTATGCAGATCCCAAATACAGATCAGCAGGTACCAGAAGGTAAGAAAAGTTGCTTTTGCATAATATTGCGAAACAAAACACCAGATAATATATCTTACCGTTTACACACACCATAATAATACTCTTATGTTGAAGCACAGTACAACCATCAAGCGGTGTGGCTTCATAGCTTACCAAAAAAACATTTTGATAGATTTTTGAGCGCCGTATGTAATGTTCTATATTTTAAATGGAACATATAAAATGTTGGTGTTGTTTACTTGAGTCATATTGCAATCTACACATATCTCTGGTGTGTGACTGCCATCATATTGCAGTCTACACGTGTCTCTTATGTTTGACTGCCATCTACTGGTCATAATTATCATTTCACCATGTACCACCATGGTGGTACATAGCTTCGAGGTCGGTAAACCAAAAACAGAATTATTCCGTACATTAGGCGCACTGTCGAGTTTTGAGGGGGAAAAAAGGATTTTAAGTGCGCCTTATAGTCCGGTAAATACGGTATACATAATGTCTTTGTATATCGACATGGGTTGGTTTTAGCCTTTTTGATAAAATCCAAAATATGTAACCCCTTTGTACACCCATGCTCTACCTTATTTAGCTACAGAAACAAACTATATAACCACAGTAATAAAAACAATATAGTTTAATGAATACCTCTCTGACATTCTCAGTACAAACTGAGCATAATTATCTTTGTAAAGGCAGAATTTTGGATTGCTGTCCTGTCATTAGCCTGTGCTGCTAACAATAAAGAGTGTAGTGTGATAGTGTGAGTGGTCTTGTATTATTGCTCGCATCAGTTTGACTTAGGAATGTGCTTTGGGTCCAATTGATCTGGATATAGGATGACACTAAGCACCAGCTGCTGCATTCCTTCTGCGTCTTCTCTCTGCTTCATGCCCGTGACGCCATATTAACGTAACATTGTTTGCATTTGTAGTGATTGCTCAAATTTCTCATAACAGTCCGCCGTATTACACAACTTTGAGGGTGAGTCGAGGATTCGCATGAAAAAAACAAAAAACACACTATAGCACTTGGACCTCTGAGTGTGGAGGTGGGGTGTAGTCGGCCAATCACAGCACAGGATCTGCGCTCCACCTCCTGAATGGCCATTGGTGGACGCTCTTATTGTGTCAGCCAATCAGAGAGGAGATGGGGTTGACTTCACTGATAAAAGTGACTATACAGATGTTGAGGTAAAAGTCCTAAAGATGAACATACAAAAGTAATTGAGGAATAAAGTGCTAAAGTAGTTTTTTTAACCTACTTATACTTGTACTTATACTTGTACATTAGACCCATTCCTAAAACAAAGGAAACAACTCCAAAACCTATAATTTCCTCCTCAAGGTTGCAAATCTCAAATGGACCCAAAGTGTTACGTGACAATCGCTTCGTTACATCACAAGCGGCATACAAAGTTTGCAAGCTCAACTCATTCTGAGCGCCGTGACACGTGTCCGCACGAAAGTGGTCGGTGACGCTAAACTGCGTGCCCTTGGACTTGGCAGAAAGGGGGAAAAACAAACATGCGTTTTACAGACTTTATCTCATCTTGTTCTTTTCAAACAAACATTGACCACATGACTCCCAAATTCGAAGCGAAAAGGGCTGTCAATTTCTAAACAAATGCAGGTCATTGTCACACTTGTCAATTAAACCCAAAATGGTGTCTCTTAATTCATCGAACATTGAACGTTTTCCACGTCTATCTATTTGTAGCATGCGTGTAAGGAAGTAGCATAACAATATATGGTTTTGGGACAATTAGGTTTCCCCAAAAAGTATTTTGAATATTCAAATTCATCATGAATTTTATATTTTTTTCTAAATTTCAGTACAGATTTGATTGTTTTGCTCAAATGTATGTTTATTTTTTCGACATTCAATATGTTTTTACTAGGGCTGTCAAAATTAACAAGTTAACTCATGTGATTAATCACAAACAATTACACACTTAGATTAATCATGCCATTTTTTTTGACTGCACACGTTTTTTTTACTTTAACCCCTAAGCGGTCAGTGATCAGATCAATGCATACGTCAGTATAAAAAGGAGTGAGGGGACTCCGACTATTGTGCTCATTGGCAAATTTCACTGCAAAATACAGCCTGAGAGAACTTTGGATAAAACTGTTACCAAGTTTTGTGCAAATAAGTGACATGCGTTCAAGTAACATGTTTAAAACGTTCCTGAATGAAATTCTGACAATAAAATTGCATTTGTGTGCAAATATTAGGTTGTTTTTTTTAAGCAAATTTAAATTATGCAAGCAAGTAATCACGTGTGATTAATTACGATTAATCCAAATTCCATAATATAAGTACGATACATTACAGATTTTTCCTTCAAATTTAGTATAATCATGTTTTGTTTTGCTCAGATTTGGTATATGATTAATTTTTAGTACAAATTAACTATACATCTCACATTTTTCTGCATGCACCAATGTTTCTTTTTTCATTTTTCCTCAAATGTATTGTGAATATAAAAAAATTGGGGTGGTGGGGGATGGGGCTCCGAGTTGATATATTGTTTTACTTAAATTTAATACAGATTATGTTTTTTGTTTAAAATTTTCATATTGATTTGCTCTTAAATAGTATACATAAAATGGCTCAAATTTAATACATTTCAAATTGTTTTGCATGGATTTAGTATAAATAAAACTTTTTTGCTAAATTTTAGTATAATATAATTTTTCTAATAATATTTGGTGTAATTTTTAAATCAAATCCATTGTATGTATTTTTAATTGAATGTAGTTTTTGGTGTTATTTTCACTCATATTTAATACAAAAATGTTTTGCTCAGATTTTATATAAATGTAACAATTATTGCTGTATATTTGCACAAAAAAAAGGGACTGTTACATTTTTGTAAATTACATTTATTTTGATCAAATTTAAAGATATTTTCACTCAAATGTACTTAAATTGTTTGTTGCGATTTGTATCTGAAAATTATATTTTTTAAATTATATTTTTTCAAATCAATTTGGACGTCATTTTTACTCAAATTTAATGGAGTTTATATTTTTTGCTAAAATTTTGTATGATAATGTAAAAAAAAATGTCTCTAATGTAGTTTGCATTTTTTTTTTTTTTTTAAATTTGAATGAATTTAAAAATGCTTGCTTTCCCAAGAGGGACGAACGGTAGAAAATTTGTGAATGAATTTTAATACAATTTTTAAAAATACATACTGTATATTGTGATCAAATTTGACATATTTTTCACTCAAATATAATACAGTTCAATAGTTCATATATTTTCCCTCAGATTTCGTATAATCTAAAAAAAAATTCTCCACGATAGTAGGCATTATTAAAACAATTGTAATTTGAAAATACATTTTTAAAATTACATATATTTCACTCACATTTAATGCAGTTTATATTTTTTCGCTCAGATTTTTGCATAAATTCTAAATTTTTGTTTTACTCCAAGATAGTATGCATTACTACAAGATATTTAATTTGAAAATAAATGGGTTAAATTCCATATACTTTGATAAAATTTGACGTAATATTTACTCAGATTTAAAACAGTTTAAATGTTTTTTGCTTAATATATTGCTCAAATTAGAAATTTTTATTTTTTTATAAAAAAAATTGCATGTTTTTCTCTAAAATAGTATAGTACATACAATTAAATTTTTCTGCTCAACTGTTTATTGTTTTTCTTCAAATTTGGTACAATTTATTGTTCAAATTTAGTACATGATACATATACTTATTTGATTTAAATCACAATGAGTTAAAAAAAAAAGTTTACTATATAAATGTTTTTATTTTTGTTTTTTTATTGTCCTATAATTGTCTTTTTTCATAATATAAATGTAGTTTGGCACTTTAAACTGCTGGTCAGCTGGAACCGGAGGGCGTGTCTCTCAGCATTTAACAAAGGTGGAGTAATTGGAAGTATGATGAATTGCTGTGATTGTTGTTTTGTCACGAGTGGTTGTGTCGCTGCGTGCTTTCCACAAACTTGTTTAATGTTTGAAAGTGTTCTTCTAAAGGTCACGGGTCTTTTATCGTTCCATTGGCTCGCCATCCTCTGAGGGGCCCGGCAGCATTACTTTGGACTTTATACTTCTATCAAGTCTCACTCGTGAATCCAAGGAGTCTCTCATTGATTTACTCAAAGAAGTTCAAGAAAAATCTTAATTTATGACAACCTAACTAGATCCAAAACAAAAATGTCAAAAAATGTACAGTAGCTGTGTAAGGGCATGGATACATATTTGGTTACTAACACTTCACTAAAAGGTGGTATAACCACATGACTTCTCCCAGCCAATCAGAGAAGAAAGATACTAATAATCATACTATTGTATAGTAAAAATGTCCTATATCATTATTATAATTCTAATCAAAACAACCCTTTTCCTTGTCCCAACAGTGATAGTCGTTATCTTTCGTCAGAACCAGAACAAGCTTGTTGTCCGTGTTGCTGGGGTGAAGAACAACTC
>NC_084739.1:12990349-13017849 GCF_033978785.1 Entelurus aequoreus
CTGCGGTCCCCTCCAAGGTTTCTCATTGTATCCCATTGGGGTGAGTTTTTTCTTGCTCTGATGTGGGATCTGAGCCGAGGATGTCGTTGTGGCTTGTGCAGCCCTTTGAGACACTCGTGATTTAGGTCTATATAAATAAACTTTGATTGATTGATTGATTGATAGTGCGCCCTATAATCCGGTGCGCCTTTTTCTGAAAATAGACCTGACTAGTCGGCAGTGCCCCTTATAATCCGGTGCGCCCTATGGTCCGGAAAACACGGTATATACAGTATATATATAAATATGTGTACATTCCCTATTTCTTTTGGATGGCCCTCTATGTGAAAATGTATTCGACATCCCTGATAATTATATTTTAGGGCTGTCAAAAATAATCAGTTAACTCATGTGATTGATCACAAAAAATTATCACATTAATCATGTATATACGCAGATTAATCACACAATTTATTTTGACTGTAGATGCTCCTTTCCCTCGACTGTGGAAAGGCAACGTGTGTTATTATACGGTCAAAATGAGTGAACAGACTCCAACTGGTGTGCTCACTGGCAAAATTCACTTCAAAATAAACCCTAATGGGACTTTAGATAAGACTGTTCTGAGCAAATAAATGACATACATCCAAGTAAAACATTCAAAAATGTTTACTATAGGACATTCTGACACTAAAATTGAATTTTGTGTCCAAATATTATGTTCTTTTTAAAAATGTATTTAAACTATTCAAGCGAATAATAATAACCTGTGATTAATCCAAAGTCAAAAGTGTGATTAATCTGATTTGAAAAATGTATCATTTGAAAAAATGCCAAGTGACACAAAAATTATATTGGCTCTTTTTTCAAGTCAATTTGAAGTCTGCAAGCGAGTAATAACCTGTGATTAATTGTGATTAATCCAAATTCAAAAGTGTGATTAATCTGATTTTACAACACTAATATATATTTTCAAAAATGCTAACAAATAAAATTTAACAAATTATATTGGCTCTTTTTTAAGGTTATTTTAATTATGCAAGTGAGTAACCTGTGATTAATCATGGTTAATCCATATTTTAAAATGTGCTTAATCTGATTTTAAAAAATTATCTTTTGACAACACTAATATATTTTTAAAAAATGCCAAGTAACAAATAACATTTAAAAAGATATTGTCTTTTAATGTAATTTAAATCATGCAAAACAGTAATAACCTGTGATTAATCGTGATTAATCCTAATTCAAAAGTGTGATTAATGTGATTTGGAAATGTATCATTTGACAACACTAATATATATTTTCAAAAATGTTAACAATTAAAATAAAATAAAATAATATTGGCTCTTTTTTAAGGTTATTTTAATTATGCAAGTGAGTAACCCGTGATTAATCCATATTTAAAAGTGTGCTTAATCGGATTAAAAAGATGTATAATTTGATGCTAAGTGACAAATAAAAATAATTATTATTGGCTTTTAAAGTAAATTAAGTCATGCAAGACAGTAATAACCTCTGACTAATTGTGATTAATCCTAATTCAAAAGTGTGATTAATGTGATTTGGAAAAAAATATAATTTTCCAGCCCTTGAATATTTAGAAAAAAATGCTAAGTAACAAATTTAAAATAAACAAAATTATAAAATAAATATAAATACTAAATATATGATAAAACACCAAATAAAATGTCTTATGTCACCAGTAAAAAAACACTACTAATGAGCTGTTAATGACTTTATATTTTTGTTTACCCACAAATTTGCATCCGATAAAAGCAGAGTGGCCACTAAAAGAATGTCTCTGTTGCCCTAACTTTGCAGGGTCCCACAGACAGGACTGTCCCAGCAGGCGGTACACTGTGTGAGAAGAGGTACCCCAAAAGGGCGCTTTGGTCGGTCCAAACTCACATCAGACGACACACCAATGGGTTAACATCAAGCACTAGTGCCCTCCCACCATCCACCCCCTCCCAAAATGGACCATCCCATGGATTCACATGACGTGTGTGCATGTGTGTGTGTGTGTGTGTGTGTGTGTCCCGGTCATATATATATATATAGGACCATGTGGGCTCCGACGTGGAGTTTAGTAGCACAGACGTTGTGTCGGCTGCAGGCCCTGCCCAAAAAAGACAAGCATTAGCAGGAATATCGGTGCATAGAACAACAGTTCTCCGCCTGTGGGAACTGAGGGACCCCTTCCACAACTCCTCCTTTTCCTCCTCTGTGAAAAGCTGCCCCCCGAAAGAAAAAAAAGAAAAATGGGTGATCTGCTGGAGGACGGCTCGTTCATGTTCACGTCGGAGTCTGTGGGAGAGGGACATCCAGGTAAAGATCACATTTGACATTTGAAATGGTGTGGTTTGTTGTGGTTTAAAGACGCCTGTTTAAGCACGATTGGCATCCCATTCATAGTCACTCATATAGAGCAGCGCTGGCGGGAGGTGGTGCTGCGTGCAAGCGTGGTGTAAGGTTGCATGTTGGTGGAAAAGTGAGTAGCTGAAAAGTTGTGTTTTTTTGCACCATTTAGTGCGGTCTTCCTGTTAGTGCACAGTTCAAGGGAAGCCATGCACCTTTTTCTCCTCCCCTGTCAATGTGTCAAAGTCCTCCTTGCTACATCGATAATCAGTAAACACACATAGCAGCTTCACGCGCAAAAATGGCACACGGAAATTATGTAACACACTGAATTTTGATCACTTTTAATGGCAGATTTTTTTTTCCATTGACTTAATGTAATCATACCATTCATAATTACATATCATTTTTCCAGTACTACTGACTAGTATCTGTGTGCACACTTTATGGAGAATGGATTTTGTGTTGTTATTTTGGAATGGTTAAATAGCATCGTACAGCCTTGGTAGTAAAGTGTAGCACACAGACTTGATAAACACTTTGTAGGTCTGCTCTCTTCCCACATATGGTGGCTGATTTTAAGGCAATTACTTTGAAAAAATAATCTAATAAAATAAAATAAAAAATAGAATGCATGACTTTTCCCCGTACTTCAAACAATCATCTTTGCTTACTAAATCACATTTTCATATGATATTTTCATTTTTAAAATATTTTTGGAAAGCTTTTTGGATTAATTTCGAACACAATATTTTGAGCAAATACTGCAATAAAATTAATATTTTTTAAATAAGAATATATTTTGAAATATGCAGTTCGAATAGATTTTCGTATTCTGTTCTAATCTGAATTCTGTCAAATAATTAAAAATAAATCGCAATTAAATCAAATACTGAAAGTAAAAAAAGTACAAATAAAACAATGTTCATACTTCATACAATTATGTTTGTTTATTAAAAACACATTTTCATATGATATTCTCATTTTCAAAATGTTTATTTAAACTGTTTACATATGTTGTACTTGGGTTAAATATGAGCAAATACAGAAAAAAATATTTTTTAGCAATGCAAAATACATTTAGAAATAATTAATTAGATTTTCATATTATATCCTGACTTAGTATTCCCTCAAATAATTTTGAATATTTTTTAGGTTCATGTTGAGAACATTCTGCAAAAAGTTTTAACATTTTTAAATAACTATATTGGTATTAATATTTTTTAGAACTGCTAATTGTATTTATTTATTCAAATCATTTACATATTTGTATACTGTAAATTAGCTTTTAGCAAATATTGCCCCAAAATATATAGAATAAGATTGTTTTTTAAATGTTCCCTATTATGTTTATATATATATATATATATATATATATATATTTTAATATCATAGTTTTATTAATTTAGATTTATATAAAGTATGTACATTTTTCATAATCTATATTTCATTAAGATACAAAAGGATATACATATATATATATATATATATATATATATATATATATATATATATATATATATATATATATATATATATATATATATATATATATATATATATATCCAAATCGTTTTAATATTTTAATGGGTTAGGTATGTAGCCCAAAACATGTATATGTGTATTTATACAAAATATTTTAAAAATATTAAATTATTGTCAATTTTTTATGAAGATATTTCAAAATAATAATTCAAAGACATTATTCCAAATCTTCTAAATATTTTTATTAGGTAGGTTTTTAGCAAATGTAGCCAAAAATTATACAAAAATATTTTGCCCACTATATTTCATTTAAAAATATATATTTTCATTTTATATTCTTATTTATTTACTATTATTTAAACTATGGTACTTTTCATTGTGTTGAACAAAAAACAGACCACAAAATGCTCAATTATAATCAAAATGTTATGAAGATTTAAAAATAAATATATATGTATATATATATATATATATATATATATATATATATATATATATATATATATATATATATATATATATATATATATATATATATATATATATATATATATATATATATATATATATATATATATGTGTGTGATATGTATGTATATGTGTATACATACACAATTTGAATTCCCCATTGGAGGAATGCTGGTCAACACAACAATTTGTATATGTGTAAAAATATGTATGTGTAAATATATGTATAGATATGTGTGTATATGTATTTACAAATCATTAAAATATTTGTATTAGGTTATTTTTTAGTAAATGAAGTCCAGAAATGTATAAAAGATTTTAAAATTATATTTTGCCCAATATATTTGTATCATTGACATTTTTTATACCATATTGTTATTCATTTATAATTATTTAAACTATGTACATTTCATTGTGTTGAGTAAAAAAAAACAACTAAAAAGTACTAAATTACAATCCATATTTGTATTGCTAAAAGATGAGTACATTTGAAATATCGGTAAGTGCTAAGTGAATGCAAGCATATCTTACTGCTGATGTAAGCCATGTGTTGCATTGCTTCATCATGGTGGTGGTGGTGAGGGGGGGTGCACACAAAGACAGACCCATGAATGGGGGGCGCTCAGTCAGCCATTGTCCCTGCACTAGTCTGTGCACATAACACTTCCTGTGTGTGAAACTTGGCACACCCCCTCCCCTTTTTTCCTCCCAGAGCCACACGTGTAAAAGTGAACTCCTGGATTGATTAGTTCTGTCTGACTTGTGACTTCCCTATCCCTGTGTCTTCCCAGACAAGATTTGCGACCAGATCAGCGATGCCGTGCTGGACGCTCACCTCGAGCAGGACCCCGATGCCAAAGTGGCCTGTGGTGGGTAAATTAGGAGCACGCTTCTGTTCACATTCCTGCCCAAATGTCAAAGGTCAACAGGGTGTTGCAAACACTCCAGCTCAAATGGAGGTCATTCCACCTAATTCAACTTATTGAACCTCTTCAATAGCATCAACTTTGTGAACTTGCTGATAACGTTAAGCTGCTGCAAAAGGTCAAAGTTTGAGGAAGCCAAAAAAAAAAAAGGCTTGATGATGATTGTCATCCACAGAGACGGTGTGTAAGACGGGCATGGTGCTGCTCTGCGGAGAGATCACGTCCCGGGCCAACGTTGACTACCAGAAGGTGGTGAGGGAGGCCATCAAACACATCGGCTACGACAACTCCGATAAAGGTGATTCAAAAACAAAGATGTCACCAAAGTCCACTATGTGAACCACTACACTACATCAATGCTGTACAAATCATCCATTCATATTTTTGTCCCACATATTTTTATGCCATAAAGAAATTACATAATATATATTATTTTTATTAATCCCATTGACGTGGAACAATTTGACATATTTATTTTTTTTAAACATGATTTTAATATGGTCGATACATTAAACTATTACAGTTATCAATCTTTTATCGCTGTTAATTTGTAAAGGACATGACCGCGATAAATACATTTTTGCGAAGGAGGAATCATTAGTTATAAATCAAATATTTTCATAGCTAGAGCATAAAAAAACTATTTATTACCTTCTGAATATATTTTTTAACATTGTTAGAGCCTTCTAGACATGAAATAACACCCTTTAGTCACCTTAAACTATTTTAATCTAGTATAGTAATGCTGCCTGAGGCTGAGCCAATCATCAGCCACGATTCTGAACAGTGCACTCTGATTGGTTTGGTCTCCTCTCGTGGCCAATACTACTGCAGTTTTTATAGTTGCCGTTTATTTACACCTGTTTATGTTTGAAAATGCTTAATTTAGGACCAAAAAATAATAATAAAATGCATTAAAAAAAATCGCTGTGGTGAAGCCGCAATATTTAAAGTGCGATGTGGCGAGGTATGACTGTACATTTTATTTTGATAGACTTTAAACATGCATGACAAACTTTTTTTTTCTGAACATGTGCATAGGTGAAAATAATGGTGTCATTATTACTCAATTTTAGTTTATTTATTTATTTATTTTTTTATTACTTTTGTTACTGTTTGTAAAATCTGCACGGCAATCACAGAATTCCCCATTTTGGGATGAATAAAGTCAATCCTATCCTAATATATTTATATATGAAATATATTTATATATGAAATGTATTTAATTTTTATATATATATATATATATATATATATATATATATATATATATATATATATATATATATATGTCTTAATTAGATTATCCAAAAAATAGTGCTCGATACCGTGGTAGAGCGTAATATGTTTGTGTGGGAAAAAATCACAAGACTATTTCATCTCTACAGGCCTGTTTCATGAGGGGTTTCCTCAATCCTCAGGAGATTTCCTGAGGATTGAGGAAACCCCTCATGAAACAGGCCTGTAGAGATTAAATAGTCTTGTGATTTTTTCCCATATATATATATATATATATGGGATTCAAATATATATATATATATATATATATATATATATATATATATATATATATATATATATATATATATATATATATATATATATATATATATATATATATATATATATATATATATATATATATATATATATATATATATATATATATATATATACACTACCGTTCAAAAGTTTGGGGTCACATTGAAATGTCCTTATTTTTGAAGGAAAAGCACTGTACTTTTCAATGAAGATAACTTTAAATTAGTCTTAACTTTAAAGAAATATTCTCTATACATTGCGAATGTGGTAAATTTCTATTCTAGCTGCAAATGTCTGGTTTTTGGTGCAATATCTACATAGGTGTACAGAGGCCCATTTCCAGCAACTATCACTCCAGTGTTCTAATGGTACAATGTGTTTGCTCATTGGCTCAGAAGGCTAATTGATGATTAGAAAACCCTTGTGCAATCATGTTCACACATCTGAAAACAGTTTAGCTCGTTACAGAAGCTACAAAACGGACCTTCCTTTGAGCAGATTGAGTTTCTGGAGCATCACATTTGTGGGGTCAATTAAACGCTCAAAATGGCCAGAAAAAGAGAACTTTCATCTGAAACTCGACAGTCTATTCTTGTTCTTAGAAATGAAGGCTATTCCACAAAATTGTTTGGGTGACCCCAAACTTTTGAACGGTCTTACTCAGAATTAGATTTTCTAGGAATCGTAACACAAGCGAAAACAAAAAAAGCACCAGATTTGCACCAAAATGTAATGATTTAGTACGGACCCCAACTCATCACAATAAAAGTGGTCTGAGTAATATTTTATGTCATGCCAGTAAAAAACTAAGAAGAAGCATACAGATCCAAGGCACAAGCATAAAATAT
Organism: Entelurus aequoreus; assembly: GCF_033978785.1. Taxonomy (NCBI): domain Eukaryota; kingdom Metazoa; phylum Chordata; class Actinopteri; order Syngnathiformes; family Syngnathidae; genus Entelurus; species Entelurus aequoreus. The sequence continues at coordinate 12,997,956 of NC_084739.1, forward strand.
GTTCTATTGCAGGTTTCGACTACAAAACGTGTAACGTTCTGGTGGCTTTGGAGCAGCAGAGTCCAGACATTGCTCAGGGGGTCCATGTGGACCGCAAGGAGGAGGACATCGGCGCCGGAGACCAGGTAGGCTTTACTTGCATAGGTTTACCTCTTTAAAATATGAACGCCTACGAGCAAATTGTGCTAAGAAACTGGCAGTGATTCCAAACGTTGCATCTTCAGGGTCTGATGTTCGGCTACGCCACAGACGAGACCGAGGAGTGCATGCCTCTCACCATCGTCTTAGCCCACAAGCTCAACTCCAAGATGGCGGAGCTCAGACGCAACGGTACCATCCCTTGGCTGCGCCCGGACTCCAAAACTCAGGTGAGTTCGTGTTGCCAATTCTAAACAATCTGAACAAAAATGAACTTCAACGTGCTCATAAAGCTTCGATAGCAGACGCTTTAAACCCGTAATAAAGCTGAACACCAAGCAAGGGGTAATAACATGTTTTGGACCGAACCTACTTCCTGTCACATGACCTCCTGTCTGTTCTTCCTCCAATCAGGTGACAGTGCACTACGACCAGAAAGATGGCGCTGTGATCCCCAAGAGGGTCCATACCATCGTTGTCTCCGTGCAACACGACGACTACATCTCTCTGGAAGAACAGAAGAAGGTCCTCAGGGAAAAGGTGGGAGATTGATGGATGGATGGATGGATAGATAGCATAGAAACAGGAGTTCAGAACATTCACAGATCACTATAACCTTAAAATATATATATTTTTAAATTACAATTAATAAATCATACATTTTTTCCATAAGGCAGTTTCTTATTTGTGGCTCTACACCGCTAAAAACTATGGACAAGAAGGACCTCTGAAGGCTGAAACAATTCCTAATATGGATAAACTCAAAATAACAGTACTGCATATGCCTGACAATTAATATTACCGTATTTTTCGGAGTATAAGTCGCACCGGCCGAAAATGCATAATAAAGAAGGAAAAAAACATACATAAGTCGCACTGGAGTATAAGTCGCATTTTTGGGGGAAATGTATTTGATAAAACCCAACACCAAGAATAGACATCTGAAAGGCAATTTTAAATAAATAACGAATAGTGACCAACAGGCTGAATAAGTGTACGTTATATGAGGCATAAATAACCAACTGAGAACGTGCCTGGTATGTTAACGTAACATATTATGGTAAGAGTCATTCAAATAACTATAACATATAGAACATGCTATACGTTTACCAAACAATCTGTCACTCCTAATCGCTAAATCCCATGAAATCGTATACGTCTAGTCTCTTACGTGAATGAGCTAAATAATATAATTTGATATTTTACGGTAATGTGTTAATACTTTCACACATAAGTCGCTCCTGAGTATAAGTCGCACCCCCGGCCAAACTATGAAAAAAACTGCGACTTATAGTCCGAAAAATACGGTACACACTTTTTTACACTTTGAAAACACTGTGGTATCTTTGACGTGCATCTTTATCCAGATCTGCATCAAAATCATAATAATACTAATAGATTTTTTTTTTTAAATAGTTATTTTATAGAAATATTTAAGTGTAACAATAAAAATAGGACTTAAAACTATCAAGTTACTTTACTAATATTGATACTAAACAAATACATATTTTCTTCCAGTCACTCACGCACACACACACACACACACACACACACACACACACACACACACACACACACACACACACACACACACACACACACACACACACACACACGTGCCAACACACATATGCCAGTGACCTGCACTGACTCAGAAAACTGCTGGTCCCTGGCTAAATTGGGGCCCTAAGCAGAATTTTATTTCCAGGGGGTTGTCTTATATTCATCATGTCGTCTTATATGCCTGTCAATATGTTACGTGTAGATCGAATGTCAATAGTGTTGGTGTACCTAATGAATTCGGGTCGTCTTGTATGCGGTCAGTACGTTATGTTTGTATTAAATGTCAATAGTGTTTGAGTACCTAATGAATTCAGGTCGTCTTGTATGTGGTCGGTACATTATGTTTATGTTAAATGTCAATAGTGTTTGAGTACCTAATGAATTCAGGTCGTCTTGTATGTGGTCGGTACGTTATGTTTATGTTAAATGTCAATAGTAATTGAGTGCTTAATGAATTCAGGTCGTCTTGTATGTGGTCGGTACGTTATGTTTATGTTAAATGTCAATAGTAATTGAGTGCTTAATGAATTCAGGTCGTCTTGTATGTGGTCAGTACGTTATGTTTATGTTAAATGTCAATAGTGTTTGAGTATCTAATGAATTCAGCTTGTATTATATGCGAGTCAGTTTGTATGTTTGGATTAAATGTCATGAATTCAGGTCGTCATTAATGTGAGTGTCCATAGGTTGGTGTACCTAATGAATTCAGGTCGTTTTATATGCTTATTAGAATGTTATGTTTGGATTGAACGTTGGTGTATCCTTTTAACTCAGGGCATCTTTTATGCGCATCAGTACGTTATGTTTGAATTGAATGTCAATAATGTTGGTGTACCTAATGAACTCAGGTCGTCTTGTATGTGGTCGGTACGTTATGTTTATGTTAAATTTCAATAGTAATTGAGTGCTTAATGAATTCAGGTCGTCTTGTATGTGGTCGGTACGTTATGTTTATGTTAAATGTCAATAGTGTTTGAGTATCTAATGAATTCAGCTTGTATTATATGCGAGTCAGTTTGTATGTTTGGATTAAATGTCGTGAATTCAGGTCGTCTTGCATGCGGTCAGTACGTTATGTTTGTGTTAAAAGTCAATAGTGTTTGAATACCTAATGAATTCAGCTTGTCTTATATGCAAGTCAGTTTGAATGTTTGGATTAAATGTCATGAATTCTGGTCGTCTTGTATGCGGTCTCTACGTAATGTTTGTATTACATGTCAATAGTGTTTGAGGACCTAATGAATTCAGCTTGTTTAATATGCGAGTCCGTTTGTATGTTTGGATTAAAAGTCATGTATTCAGGTCATCATTAATGCGAGTGTTGGTGTACCTAATGAATTCAGGTTGTTTTATATGCGGCTCAGCACGTTATGTTTGGGTTGAAAGTCAATAGTGTTGGTGCACTTAATTAATTCAGGTCGTCATAAATGCGAATGTCCATAGGTTGGTGTACCTAATGAGTTCAGGTCGTTTTATATGCTTATTAGAATGTTATGTTTGGATTAAATGTCCATATTGTTGGTGTATCCTTTTATCTCAGGGCATCTTTTATGCGCATCAGTACGTCATGTTTGAATTGAATGTCAATAATGTTGGTGTACCTAATGAATTCAGGTTGTCTTATATGCGGGTCAGTTTGTATGTTTAGATTAAATGTCATGAATTCAGGTGGTCATAAATGCGAGTATCAATAGTGTTGGTTTACCTAATAAATTCAGGTCATTTTATGCTCATCAGAAACGTATGTTTGGATTGTGTGTCAAAAGTGTTCAGGGTTTCCCCTAAACTGCCAAGGGGGGTGTGGTCACAATGACATCATCGAGTAATTTGCCTAATTTGTTATGATGCCATGATTTTCTTTGAAAAGGCTAATAAATGGATACATACATTTAAAACAAATCTGTTTTTATTAATTAGTATAAACATATATTTTTTTTAATCGTTTTGCCATATTCTCAATTGTTGCTGCTTTTTGTACTTTGTTGAGATTTTTTTCAAGCGCGGTTTTCGGTGATCAAAGTATTTTTTCGGTGGTCAAGTTTTCGGTACATCACTTGTCAATAGTGCAGAAATAATAGGCTATATATATATATATATATATATATATATATATATATATATATATATATATATATATATATATATATATATATATATATATATATATATATATATATATATATATATATATATATATATATATATATATATCAATTCATACTGTAACGACCTGCTAATGTTAATGTTTTGTGTTCGCGTGGTTTGGATTTGATGTCGGTTTTTCCCACGTTTACAAACACACCGCCCGTGCATGAAAGGTGATTGGCGGAGAATAGGGAAGTGCTGTTGTGTGTCGGAAGCCGGAAGTGTTTTCACGGGAGGTAAAACCTGTTGGAATTGTGCCGTTGTTATCATAAGATTGGTAATAAAAGTTAAAAATAGCGTCGGACTTTGTGTTATTTCTTGTGGCGGGTACGATATATTATATTCCTTTAATTTGTTTGAGTAAAAAAAATATGTATATTATTACATTAAGGGGAAACTCTGCGGTTGGTGTACCTCATGAAGTGCTAACTTGTGTGTTTTTTAACAGGTGATCAATGCGGTGGTGCCCGCCAAGTACTTGGATGATAAGACCGTCTACCACCTGCAGCCCAGCGGCCGCTTCGTCATCGGTGGCCCTCAGGTGACCCCACCAGGCCCAGACCACCATGAAACGGAATCTAAATGGAGTGTGACCTTATTTTTGTGTCGTCCATTAGGGAGATGCCGGCGTCACGGGCCGCAAGATCATCGTGGACACGTACGGGGGCTGGGGCGCTCACGGGGGCGGAGCTTTCTCGGGCAAAGACTTCTCCAAAGTGGACCGCTCGGCCGCTTACGCCGCTCGTTGGGTGGCCAAGTCTCTGGTCAGGGCCAAGCTGTGCAGGAGGGTCCTGGTCCAGGTGGGACTACTTGTCTTGTCACTCGGTGATAAATAAAGGCTTCTCCGACTCATCACGCTGACGTCCTAACAGGTGTCCTACGCCATCGGGGTGGCTCACCCTCTGTCCATCTCGTTGTTCACCTACGGCTCGTCCAAAAAAACGGAGTCGGAGCTTCTCCACATCGTCAACAAGAACTTTGACCTGAGGCCAGGAGTCATTGTCAGGTAAACAAAGTCATATTACATGCTTTTAGACTACAAAAATGGGACCCATTACCTCCCTGCTTGACACTCAGCATCAAGGGTTGGAATTGGGGGTTGAATCACCAAAAATGATTCCCGGGCGTGGCCACTGCTGCTGCTCACTGCTCCCCTCACCTCCCAGGGGGTGATCAAGGGTGATGGGTCAAATGCAGAGAATACTTTCGCCACACCTCGTGTGTGTGTGACAATCATTGGTACTTTAACTTTTTGGTGTTTCCCCCAACTGAAGTTCACATATTTACCACTAGAGGCCGACAAAGATTACTTGTTTTCTACACTTTTTGCTGTGGGGGTACCCTATTTTCCGGACTATAAAGCGCACTTAAAATCCTTTTTTCCCCTCAAAACTCGACAATGCGTCTTATAACCCGGTGCGCCTAATGTACGGAATGATTCTGGTTTTGCTTACCAACCTCGAAGCTATTTTATTTGGTACATGGTGAAAGGATAAGTGTGACCAGTAGATGGCAGTCAAACATAAGAGATACGTGTAGACTGCAATATGATGGCAGTCACACATAAGAGATACGTGTAGACTGGAATATGACTTAAGTAAACAACACCAACATTTTATATGCTCCATTGAAAATATAGAACATTAACCAAGGCGCTCAAAAATCTATCAAAATGTTTTAGTACGACTTTGGTAAGCTATGAAGCCATACCGCTTGATGGATTGTACTGTGCTTCAACATATGAGTATTATTATGGTGTGTGTATAAGGCAATACATATTATCTGGCGTTTTGTTTCGCAAGATTTTGCAAAAGCAACTTTTCTCACCTTCTGGTACCTGCTGATCTGTATTTGGGATCTGCATACGTCCTGAAAAATTGCGCGCTTCTGCCTTTGTAGTTGGTGGCGACCCCGTAGTCGATAAGCTTCTTCTTTTTCTCTATCTTCTTGTTATGGGACATTCATCCTCCTCTGTTGCCATTTCTAATGTAAAGTAGTGTAAAGTTCTTACTTATATCTGCCATGAAAGCGCTAAAACATACCGGTGTAGTGAGTTTACATTATTCACCCAAGGAACTTTAGTTATTAGAGAGTTCCGGTCGGACGGTTTTTCACGGGACACATTTCCGGCGGATGAGGAGATGCTGCTCCGTTATTGATTGAAGTAAAATCTGAATGTCATTAAAACAGTTAGCTCCATCTTTTGACACTTCTTGCACTCCCGTCCTTGCACGCTACACCGCTACAACAAAGATGACAGGTAGAAGACGCTGTCGAAGGTGAGCCACGTAAATAAGACCCGCCCGCAAAACGGCGCATCCTGAAGCGACTGTCAGAAAGCGGCTTGAAGATGATCTGTAAAACATCATCTATGCAACATTTTGACCAAAGAACCACCATTACATGTTATGTAGACCAGTGTTTTTCAACCTTTTTTGAGCCAAGGCACATTTTTTGCGTTGAAAAAATCTGGAGGCACACCACCAGCAGAAATCGTTAAAAAACGAAACTCAGTTGACAGTAAAAAGTCGTTGTCGCAATTGTCGGATATGAATTCTAACCATAACCAACCATGCATCACTGTCACATCCCGCCGTGACTTATTGTGAGTTTTTCGGTGTTTTCCCGTGTGTAGTGTTTTAGTTCTTGTCTTGCGGTCCTATTTTGGTTGTTGATTGTCATGTAATTTACAAATGTACTTTGTGGACGCTGTCTGCTCCACACGCTGTAAGTCTTTGCTGTCGTCCAGCATTCTGTTTTTGTTTTCTTTGTAGCCAGTTCAGTTTTAGTTTCGTTCTGCATAGCCTCCCCTAAGCTTCAATTTCTTAGGGGCACTCAACTTTTGTTTATTTTTGGTTTAAGCATTAGATACCTTTTTACCTGCACGCTGCTTCCAGCTGTTTCCGACATCTACAAAGCAATTAGTTACCGGCTGCCACCTACTGATATGGAAGAGTATTACACGGTTACTCTGCCGAGCTCTAGACAGCACCGACACTCAACAACAACACATCATTTGCAGACTATAATTACTGGTTTGCAAAAAATATTTTTAACCTAAATAGGTCAAATTAGATAATCTCCCACAGCACACCAGACTGTGTCTCACGGCACACTAGTGTGCCGCGGCACAGTGGTTGAAAAACACTGATGTAGACCACAAGGAAGGGTTTTACATTTAGAAAAAATAATATTAATATGACTCCTTTAATGCGCCTTATAATCTGGTGCGCCTTATATATGAAAAAAGATCGAAAATAGAGCATTCATCGGCAGTGCGCCTTATAATCCGGTGCGCCCTGTGGTCCGGAAAATACGGTAGCTTATAATAATGATCCATAATAGACTTAAAAAACCTTACACAGTCGTCTGTCGCTACGTTTCACTTTGAATATTATTTCCGTAAGCATATTCTACAACATTTTTGGCCTAAATTAAAGCTTTTCCAAGCATCAAAATGTCGGAAAAAAAAAGAAAAATCAATACTAGGCTAGTATTGGTCACTAGATGAGACCAAACCAATCAGAGCCTGCTGTTCAGTATCGTGGCCTCTGATTGGCTCAGCCTCAGGAAGCATTACTATAACAGATTTATCAATCAATCAATGTTTATTTATATAGCCCTAAATCACAAGTGTCTCAAAGAGCTGTACTAGAGTGTAACGATGACACAAAAGGTGTTATTTCATGTCTAGAGGGCTCACACAGTGCGGGAAAATGTATTCAGAAGTTAGTAAACAAGTTTATTTTTATGCTCTTGCTACCGTATTTTTCGGACTATAAGTCGCAGTTTTTTTCATAGTTTGGCCGGGGGTGCGACTTATACTCAGGAGTGACTTATGCGTGAAATTATTAACACATTACCGTAAAATATCAAATAATATTATTTAGCTCATTCACGTAAGAGACTAGACGTATAAGATTTCTTGGGATTTAGCGATTAGGAGTGACAGATTGTTTGGTAAACGTATAGCATGTTCTATATGTTATAGTTATTTGAATGACTCTTACCATAATATGTTACGTTAACATACCAGGCACGTTCTCAGTTGGTTATTTATGCGTCATATAACGTACACTTATTCAGCCTGTTGTTCACTATTCTTTATTTATTTGAAATTGCCTTTCAAATGTCTATTCTTGGTGTTAGGTTTTATCAAATAAATTTCCCCAAAAAACGCGACTTATACTCCAGTGCGACTTATATATGTTTTTTTCCTTCTTTATTATGCATTTTTGGCCGGTGCGACTTATACTCCGGAGCAACTTATACTCCGAAAAATACGGTGTATATATATACTTGTATATACATACACACATATATATATATATATATATATACATATACATATACACACACATACATATATATATATATTAGGGCTGCAACTAACGATTAATTTGATAATCGATTAATCTGTCGATTATTACTTCGATTAATCGATTACTGATCCGATAAAAGAGACAAACTACATTTCTATCCTTTCCAGTATTTTATTGAAAAAAAACAGCATACTGGCACCATACTTATTTTGATTAGTGTTTCTCAGCTGTTTGTACATGTTGCAGTTCATAAATAAAGGTTTATAAATAAATAAAAAGGCCTCTGTGCATGCGCATAGCATAGATCCAACGAATCGATGACTAGATTTATCGGCAACTATTTTTATAATCGATTTTAATCGATTTAATCGATTAGTTGTTGCAGCCCTAATATATATATATTTATATATATGTATGTGTGGGAAAAAATCACAAGACTATTTCATCTCTACAGGCCTGTTTCATGAGGGGGTTTCCTCAATCCTCAGAAATCTCCTGAGGATTGAGGAAACCCCTCATGAAACAGGCCTGTAGAGATGAAATAGTCTTGTGATTTTTTCCCACACATACATATTACGCTCTACCACGGTATCGAGCACTATTTTTTAGATAATCTAATTAAGACATATATATTTATATATATATATATATATATACACACACACACATATATATACATACACACACACACATGTATATATACACATAAATACACACACACACACACGTGTATGAATACATATACAGTATATTTACGCATATATACATATACAGTATATATACATACACATATATATATACACACACACACACACACATGTGTATATATACATATACAGTATATATACATACACACACACACACATATACATATATACGACTTGCTTTTAACACTTTGATGACCGAGACCCTTTTGGGTCCCTGGGACATGTAACTTTAGCCAAAATTGAGGGAGCCTTAATGGTTAATATCAAAATGGCCAAAACTGAGGGAGCCCTAATGGTTAATATCAAAATGGCCCTCTGCATGCTGTGGAAATAAGTGGAAAAAGTTTTGGATCTACACTATGCACTAAGTTAAGTTAAAGTTAAAGTACCAATAATTGTCACACACACACACACACACACACTAAGTGGGGTGAAATTTGTCATCTGCATTTGACCCATCCCCCTTGTTCACCCCCTGGGAGGTGAGGGGAGCAGTGAGCAGCCCAATTGTTGATACACATATTGTATCGCTTATCATTATTGCTGTGGGTACGTCTAAATAAACCTTCTTTTTATTTTTACATGTTATTTTGTACAATTAGAGGATGTCCGTTGGGATGTATTGTGGTTGCTAATCACGTTTGCAGTATTGATATTTAAAGACTGCTCCAATTGTGCCGGGGTTAGCGGGATTGTGCCGAAAATGTAATTTCAGTTCTTATGTGTCTTGTACATGTTAAGAATGGACAAATAAAGCTCTGAAATCTGAATCTGAAAATTGTGCCTGCAGGGAACTGCAGCTGAAGAGGCCCATCTACCAGCAGACCGCCACCTACGGTCACTTTGGCCGGCCAGAGTTTTCCTGGGAGGTTCCCAAAAAGCTTATTTTGTAGAACGCTCAACTTTAATAAGCTAGAAAGATGAATCAAACCAAAGTTATTCAGGGGGATAGGAGGATATATAATGTGAAGGACATCTAATGGGAGACATCTTTCTTCCTATTAGCCTGGTGCTTATTTCCCCGACTCCCGTTTTTTTTAAATAAATGTAGATTTACAAATCACCACAACCTCAATGAATGTACAATAGACGTTTTTGTTGTTGTTGTAATCATTAAACCAAAGCCGTGCTCAACAAACAGGTCAATAAATAAGACACAGGGAGCGCGGTGGTCTGCTCTCACAAGCATGTTACAATCAACCAAAACTGTAAAATAGCCTTTGCTTTATTTTCCTAACTGCTGTGCTTCAGTGTACGGAGCCCCTAAAGGAACCTGGGGGAAATTTATTTTAAAAAAATTATAATTATTTTTTATTTTTTATTTTTTTTAGACATGTATCTCGTGCGCACGAGAAACTTTCTTGTGCACACGAGAAACTTTTTCTAAAGTTTTTTTTTTTTTTTTAAGTTTTTTTTTTAGACATGTATCTCATGCGCACAAGAAACTATCTCGTGCACACGAGAAAGTTTCCCGTGCACACGAGATTTTTTTTTTATAATTCTTTTTTGTTTGTTTTTTTGTTTTTAGACATGTATCTCGTGCACACGACAAACTTTTTCTTAAGTTTAAAAAAATATATATATATATATATATTTTTTTTTTTTTTTTTGTCCTGTCCAGCTTCTCAGGCAAATTATATAGTTGATGTAGATGCCCACATCAGCTGTTCAGATTTACTTTACAAAAGGGAAGTGTAGGATACTTCTCTTGTTGCCTTATTTGTAATTGATTATACTTTATATATTTTTTTTAGACATGTATCTCGTGCGCACGAGAAAGTTTCTTGTGCGCACAAGATAGTTTCCCGTGCGCACGAGATTTTTTTTTATAATTCTTTTTTATTCGTTTTTTTGTTTTTGGACATGTATCTCGTGCGCACGAGAAACTTTTTCTAAAGTTTAAAAAAAAAATATATATTTTTTTTTAGACATGTATCTCGTGCGCACGGGAAACTTTCTCATGCGCATGAGATACATGTCTAAAAAAAATTAACAATTTTTTTTTTATATAACTTTAGAAAAAGTTTTTCATGCGTATTTTTATTTAGATACAAGTCTAAATAAAAATACAATAAAATAAAATTTTACAAAAAAAAATTGCCCCCATGTCTCTTTAGGGGCTCCGTATCAGTGCCTTCACACCTCGTTTGTTTGTCTGCAACTCTTCTGATTTTAGGACTTTTTCCACTTAAACCGCTTTCTTTGTGGACCTTCAGAACAAACGCACAAGTTCATTTAAAAGAGTCAGAACATGTGTTTCTACGGGCATTTTTGACTTTTTTTCACCACGTCTTAATTCTACAGAGTATCTTAATTCCTCAGTGCTGAGCCTTTATCAACAGCCCAGTGTTGTTTTTGTTTTGAAGAATATTACTTTTATGACTTGTGTTGATCCATGTCCTTGATACTGTCATCTTTTTTGTTGGCAAAGTAACCGGACAGTGTAAATAATTAAACACAGAAAATTAAAGATGTCAATTGTCCAAATTGTGTGTGTTTTTGTGTGTGTGTGTGTCAGAGGTGGGTAGTAACGCGCTACATTTACTCCGTTACATCTACTTGAGTAACTTTTGGGATAAATTGTACTTCTAAGAGTAGTTTTAATGCAACATACTTTTACTTTTACTTGAGTATACTTATAGAGAAGAAACGCTACTTTTACTCCGCTCCATTTATCTACATTCAGCTCGCTACTCGCTACTGATTTTTATCGATCTGTTAATGCACGATTTTTGTTTGTTTTGGTTTGTCAGACAGACCTTCAAAGTAGAATCTATCGCATGCCTGCGTTTCACCAATCAAATGCAGTCACTGGTGACGTTTGACTCCGTTTCACCAATCAAACAGAGCCAGCAGTCACATCATTAACTGCACATAAAGTTTCAGCGGCAAACAACAAGTTTAGCTTACATGAACTCAACATCAAATTTGAGGAAGCACATCGCGGTAAGTAACGTTAGTAGATATTTTGGCTGTCACCGTAGGCTGATGTTAGCTTCCCTGCTATGAATCACTGTCAAATGTACATCGTGTGGGGACATTTATTAACGCACTGCAGCCTCATAGACACACACACACACACACACACATACACACACTCATACATGCATAGAAACACCAATCAGAAGTGCACAGTGTGTTCCCAGGTGCAGCCCACACCTATCATTTTATGATTTGTGTAAAGGCTAACTTGTTATTTTCCTTTGTAATCTCTGCCTACTGAGCCTATGCTGCTGTTAAGTTATTGTGGCTCAATTTGCCTTAATTTTTTTTTATGTTAATGTATTATTATGTAATATATATTATTGTTTTAGTTGCTTAAGATATATTCCTGGCTCTGAATTTGCTCATTGCTATTTTTATGTTTTTGTGCATTATTTGTTGCCGTCATCCTTAAACGAACAGGTTACTCATCAGTTACTCAGTACTTCAGTAGTTTTTTCACAACATACTTTTTACTTTTACTCAAGTAACTATTTGGGTGACTACTCCTTATTTTTACTTGAGTAATAAATCTCTAAAGTAACAGTACTCTTACTTGAGTACAATTTCTGGCTACTCTACCCACCTCTGGTGTGTGTGTCCATGAAGAAAAACAGTGGATTTTAAGAGAATGGTTTATTTGTTGAACATTGAGGCGTACGTACAGTATACAATCATATAAGACATGTCATCAAAATAGAATTTACAACCTAAAATCCTCTTTGGTATACATCAAAGTAGCACAAAATAATAATAAGGCACGTAGGCAGCGTTTTGCATTCCGATAAGAGTATTGAATATATATTTATTTTTGTGAGGTTTTAAAGGTAAACTATTCCAGATGCTCTTGCTATTTTCCTACTGATTGCATGACTAATTAATATTCAACATTGGTGAGCAGCGCAAGCGTACAATCAGACTTGGTTAAAAAGAAATGATAAATGCATCTACACAAAATATACAAAACGTGACAAGATAATACAAAAATACAAAAAAGTGATGAGAGAGCGGATTCTGCTTGGAATGCAGCTGACACTTTCCTGAGTGCAAAGATCAGTAAACAAGAAAATGATGGGGAAAGTTGAAATTGAGGACGCTTTTAGGCAAATAATCTTTCTTTCAGCTTGTAAAACAAATTGTTTGTAAAGTGATTGTTTAGATTTGCCAAAACAATGCATTTAGTACAAAAAAAAAAGACGAAACATCACACTTAAAGTCTAGGGAAGTGTATGAGTGTATAAGTGTATGTAGCCTGCCCAAGCTGCAATGAGAGCTTTGACCAGCAGAGGGAGACAAAGACGCGTCAAACATGTCGCTGTTCCCCCAGTTCGGTCTGCTGATATTGCATCGAAGTCTTCTGGGCCGAACAACCGAAGCACTTCGGGAATACGCGGCAAAAAAAAAAAAAGTGTAGACTGACGTCATTGTCACTCACAGGTGGGTTATGAATAATACATGTTACAGGTACAGGAAGCAGAAGTAATCTGCATGACGCAAGCCATGGTTTACATGTCCAAGTGCAGACACAACATTAGGTACACCTAATTACATCTAAAAAGATGCCTTTACAAAGATAAACGAGATTAAAAAAAATTAAGTCAAAAAAGAAGGGACTGTAACTTTATGCAGTTTCTTGGTGATTTGCTGCCAATTTGCTACACCAACTGCTATAGCTGCAAATATTTTATTAGCCAAAGGAACCAAAGACTTTTGTTTGATATCAACATACAAAAATAGTTTCCATCATTAAACCCTCGATGCACCTTGAGGGACCATTATAAATATTCTGCTGTTTGATTCTCAATAGAGTTTTAAGTCTAATTGTACGACGCTTGTCCAGCATTTGTTTATTATTATTTTATTTTTTTTTCTTCTTTATATATCATGATTCCTTCTATATTAAAAGGCAACAACAATAAGAGATTTGCATGTGTCAACACTCAGTACTCTTGGGACCAGTTTGGTACCACTGACTTCTATTGTTACAATAACAATACACACTTTTGTGACACGGACCGTTTTGGGACCTGAGGGAAAATGCGCACTTCATATTTTATGAAGGGCATAACGTAATTTTAAAAAAAAAAGTTTTAAAAAAACAAACAAAAAATACATATAAATATATATATATATATATATATATTGTATATACATATACATATATACATACATATATTTATATATATACACATACATATACATACAGTATATACACATATACATATTTACGTATATAAATAATATCAATAATAATAATACAGAAATATGAATATATCTATTATATATGTATATATAATATCAATAATAATAATACAGAAATATTTATCTATGATTAGGTCCGAAGTTGTTTGAGGAGATGAAAATGGGGTAAAAAATTGAAGTTTTTATGACAGCAATCGTTTTGAAAAAATAACAGTTCTTTTGACAAAAAGGGCATAACAATCATAATAATTAAAAATATACGTATATCTATTAGGTCTATTAGGCAAAAATATTTGGGTTTTTATTAGGGATGTCCGATAATGGCTTTTTGCCGATATCCGATATGCCGATATTGTCCAACTCTTTAATTACCGATACCGATATATACAGTCGTGGAATTAACACATTATTATGCCTAATTTGGACAACCAGGTATGGTGAAGATAAGGTACTTTTTAAAAAAATGAATCAAATAAAATAAGATAAATAAATTAAAAACATTTTCTTGAATAAAAAAGAAAGTAAAACAATATAAAAACAGTTACATAGAAACTAGTAATTAATGAAAATTTGTAAAATTAACTGTTAAAGGTTAGTACTATTAGTGGACCAGCAGCACGCACAATCATGTGTGCTTACGGACTGTATCCCTTGCAGACTGTATTGATATATATTGATATATAATGTAGGAACCAGAATATTAATAACAGAAAGAAACAACCCTTTTGTGTGAATGAGTGTAAATGGGGTGGGTTGGTGCACTAATTGTAAGTGTATCTTGTGTTTTTTATGTGGATTTAATTTTTTTAAAAATTAAAAAAAAAAAAATAATAAATACGATACTGATAATAAAAAAACAATACCGATCATTTCCGATATTACATTTTAACGCATTTTTCGTCCGATAATATCGGCAGACCGATATTATCGGACATCTCTAGTTTTTATCTTTCATCCTGTTGCATTGTATTTAGTTGAACACATTTGTGATATCGTTTAAAATATTTAAAAACTCAAAACGAAATTATTTCAATATCACATTTAATACTGGTAAAGGTATTTTAGGGTAGTTTTTTCCCCCCTAGATATTTGCTTTAGGTTTTATTTTGAGGTATAAATCTAACTTTTCAGTCACTTTTAATGTTTCAGTTTAAGAAAGTAACATTTTTGCAGCAGATTCCCAACAACACAAGAGTGCTGTCATATAGATGATCTTTGACGAGATTTTTTCCTTAAAAAACAGCAGAGCGTTCCTGATCATCGTTTCTCAACCATAGTGCGCCCCCTAGAGGGTCACCAAAAAAATATCCGTTTGTCAGCCGTGGTTCGTATGGGCCGCAGCGATACTCAGCTGTAATACACTTTTCCACCACTTGTGGCAGTAATGACATTATCAAACCAAATAGAACAAGTCTGGAGTTAAAGTCATGGTCTCTTAAGCACAAAAAATATGACTAAAGTGTCGAAAATGTTTATTTAAGAAACATATTTATTATTAATTGCGCTAGAATGTATTTATTTTAGCATTGCATAATTGTATGTTTATTTATTTTTCATCAGTCTTTATGAGTCCCTTTTTTTGTAGTACTTTTGTTTCGTATTTATTATTATAATCAGCCTGATCTAAGCCTTGAAAATAATCTTCTTGATTAACACATGCTTTCATATCATTGAAAAGGTGTATCCTGTTAAACTATAAATAAGTTGGATATAATTATTGAATACGATAAAAATCAAGAGTAAGATTACCGTAAATTCCAGACTATAGGCCAATACTTTTTTCCTACGCCTTGAACCCTGCGGTTTGAAAAACGGTGCGGCAAACGTATGGATTTTTCTCCGCGATCGGCCATAACGCAAACAGTTTTTGTTAAACACTGAAAAGGTGTGTTATTGTTTGTAGTATGGCGTCATCTTTTGGACAAGTTCGCTCATTGCAGGTGCTGCGGGGTGAACGTCTGCAGTATTTCCTTCTGTTCAGTGCTTTAAAACAGAAATACAAGTGCCGTTCCGTCTTCTAGTCGTCCATAGCGTTTCTACTCGAAATGATTCTGTATTCATCACTCCAAGCGATGTTTGTATATTTTACAATATAACTACAATGAGTCATACTTACTAAACTGTCCTACGTGTGATGTCTGTAAGAGTGTTTTCATGCACATTTGTACGTGCTATCGCAAGGTCATGAAGCTAACTTCGTTAGCATGAGCTAATACACCATCACATTCAAGAGTATTATTAACTGACAACGGCATTCTTTTTGTATAGTTTCAGTTTCACAAATTCCTCTGTAAATTCACCAAAACGTCACTGAATACTTATTTAGTCTGTTTAGCTGATTGGAGAGCCAGCTAGGTCCATGACGGTGACTTCTGTTTTGTCTGATCAGCCGTTTTACTGCCGTGTTACAGACACCGTTTGGAAACAATTAATGTATGTAAATTAACATTTAGAAAATGTTTCTGTTTAAATAACTCATTTCACAACATGCGGCTTATAGTCGGGTGTGGCTAATATATGAAAGAAAAAAAAAAATTCTTCTAAAATTTAGTGGGTACGGTTAATATACCGGCACTAATTCAGTGTTAATATTTGTTTGGGCCGCAGTGTAGTGGAAACGTTTTTTCCCGAATTCCGTAACGCTGACAAAATAAATAGACAAAAGTCATATGTCCACTATAGAGGACGCCGGTTCTCATCCATATAGAAAAAAATAATAATAATGAAGGGAAAAGTCCGACCCCCTGCTACTTTATCTTTTTGAAAATAAAAATTGAGTTGTTTTAGTACCTTTAGTACCGTATTTTTCGGACTATAAGTCGCAGTTTTTTTCATAGTTTGGCCGGGGGTGCGACTTATACTCAGGAGCGACTTATGTGTGAAATTATTAACACATTACCGTAAAATATCAAATAATATTATTTAGCTCATTCACGTAAGAGACTAGACGTATAAGATTTCATGGGATTTAGCGATTAGGAGTGACAGATTGTTTGGTAAACGTATAGCATGTTCTATATGTTATAGTTATTTGAATGACTCTTACCATAATATGTTACGTTAACATACCAGGCACGTTCTCAGTTGGTTATTTATGCCTCATATAACGTACACTTATTCAGCCTGTTGTTCACTATTCTTTATTTCTTTTAAATTGCCTTTCAAATGTCTATTCTTGGTGTTGAGTTTTATCAAATACATTTCCCCAAAAAATGCGACTTATACTCCAGTGCGACTTATATATGTTTTTTTCCTTCTTTATTATGCATTTTCGGAGCGACTTATACTCCGTAAAATACGGTAACTCATTTCACAACATGCGGCTTATAGTCGGGTGTGGCTAATATATGAAAAAAAAAAACATTTTTCTTCTAAAATTTAGTGGGTACGGCTAATATACCGGCACTAATTCAGTGTTAATATTTGTTTGGGCCGCAGTGTAGTGGAAACGTTTTTTCCCGAATTCCGTAACGCTGACAAAATAAATACCGTATTTTTCGGAGTATAATTCGCTACGGAGTATAAGTCGCACCGGCCGAAAATACATAATAAAGAAGGAAAAAAACATATATAAGTCGCACTGGAGGTTGATTTTTTTTTTTCTTTTTTTTTTTTCATAAAGAAATACAATCATGTGTGCTTACGGACTGTATCCCTGCAGACTGTATTGATCTATATTGATATATAATGTATATATTGTGTTTTTTATGTTGATTTAATTTTAAAAAAAAATATATATTTTTTTTTTAATTAAATTTCTTGCGCGGCCCGGTACCAATCGGTCCGCGGACCGGTACCGGGCCGCGGCCCGGTGGTTGGGGACCACTGATATAGAACATGCTATATGTTTACCAAACAATTTGTCACTCCTAATCGCTAAATCCCATGAAATCTTATACGTCTAGTCTCTTACGTGAATGAGCTAAATAATATTATTTGATATTTTACGGTAATGTGTTAATCATTTCACACATAAGTTCCTCCTGAGTATAAGTCGCAAACTACGAAGAAAACTGCGACTTATAGTCCGAAAAATACGGTAGACAGAAATCATATGTCCACTGCAGAGGACGCCGGTTCTCATCCATATAGTAAAAAATAATAATAATGAAGGGAAAAGTCCGACCCCCTGCTACTTTATCTTTTTAAAAATTAAAATTGAGTTGAATATCCCTGTTTTAGTACCTTTAGTAGTTGTTCTATCATACACTTTGAAGTATTTGTATAAATAGTTCATAGGGCCTTTGCTCTACTCGCTAGTTATCTTTAAGAAGGCATCAGTTGTAGTACTGCAGGTGTACCTAACGAGATGTCCGCTCGGCAGAAACAAACAAAATGAGAGCAGAATATTGCTTATCGTTAATGTGACGTTCGGCGGGCAGCTGTGGAGATAGAGGCTTGTTAGTACCGAGGCCACACTGAGTTTTTGGCACACAATGTTTACAGTTAACATGGAGGCCAGGACACAACATCTTCTTCCCCCCCCCCACCTTGCCAGTACAGCCTGACTAGGAGCTAATCATGCAGTCCTGAGCGTAGGACAAAGGGATAGCCGATGAAAAATGCAGACTTCCCTCCCGTCTACCCGCGACGGGATCGGAGTAGCAAGCGGGCTTAAATGTGACGTCTCGTGTTCTTTGGCAGACAACAGAATACAGTTTGAGGTCCAGTTGTGTTTTCGACTTGAAAATACACCAATCCCGCATGAGGCACTGGGAGTAGAAAATAAAAAAAACAGTGATATCCATGGCACCTGGATGTGAGCGGAAGGAAGAGATCTGTCGGTGCATGTATGGAAGATGGCCAACTTAACCACCGAATCCCCTTCTGGTTTCCTTAGTTACTGGTTTCTGAGAAAAATATTGTCCTGCAAATCAGTCATCCCAGAGCTCTTCTCGGCTGCCTCCAACTACCAACGAGCAGAAGATATGAAACAGCCCTAAGTTGGGTGTTAATGCCCAGGGTTTTCTTGCACTTTAAGCACTTATATGGTTGCTATATAAAAGGGGACCTGTTATGCAAATTAGGAATGTGTCTCCATCATTCACAATCCCTATGTAAGACAAGAACACGTTTCTCTTTTTTTTTTTAGGCATTCTAATTTGTAATATACGGTGGCGAACGATGCAGCTCATTGGAGTATTCTATTGTACCAATAAAGCCTTCTAAAAAAAATAATCCAAAAACCACTAAAAACAATCAATTTATATCTCGTGACCTGCATATTAACCGAGTTTTAGCGATATTGTTATTACCGTATTTCCTTGAATTGGCGCCGGGAATATGGTATTCGCATGCCTCGAATTACAGCCGGGTCAAAATAATTAGCGCATGTTTGGCACTTCCGCCGGGTCAAATATGAGTCATTAAATGACTCCCGCCTCCTGGTGGTAGAGGGCGCTAGTGATCCTTCTTGCGACTGCTGGTACTGCAGAAGAGTGCTGCAGAAGAAGACAACCGGCAGCAAGAGTGCACAGCCATTTTTTGCTTGGACTTTTACCATGGAGGATTACATATCTAAAATAAAACCGTTTTCTAAACTGGACTTTCAATCGAAGCAGGAGGTAATACTTAAAAGGAAGATCTCCATCGAGACAGAGAGACTTTTAAAACTGAAGAAAGATAAGGAAGACTTCTATATCGATGCTTTTCTTCAAAAGGAGCTGGCATGGACTCATTTATACCTAAAGGTAAGACAATAATAAGGTTTGTTTTTATTAAATGTGCTTTTCATGATGAGGTAAGCGCCGGAGTGAGAAGAGGTTTTAAAATAATCAGCGCATGCTTGGCCATCCCGCATGCTTCTGGTAAGCGCCGGAGTGACAGGAGGTTTTA